>NC_079190.1:473128923-473428923 GCF_029499605.1 Hyla sarda
ATATGGATTTTGTGGGGTTGTGATCTTTAAAAGGTAAGGAGGAAAAAACGAAAGTGCAAGAACGGGAAAACCCTCCGTACCCAAGGGGTTAATCCCTGGACATGTTTTATTCATATGGTTATGCTTGTATGGGCACTTAATCTGTGATTTGTTGTTTTCATCGGTACCACATTTGTGTATATGTGATTTTTGATGACTTTTTATTCCTTTTTTTTTTTCCCCGGGATGTGATCACAATTCAGCATTGGACTTTGTTATTTTTATGTTTTATGTCGTTCACCGTATGGAGTCATTAACGTTATATTTTAGTCATTCAGACTATTCTACCAAATATGTTGATTTATTTTATTTAAAAAAAAAATTTTTTTTTGTTAAATGGGAAAAGAGGGGGAATTCATTTTTTTATTGGAGGAGGCACTTATTCCCTTTATTAAACTGTAACAGTTAATAGCTATATTTTGATTTTTAACCCCTTAAGGATGCAGCTCATTTTCACCTTAACAACACGGCCCTTTTTTGCAAATCTGACCACTGTCACTTTATATATGAATAACTCTGGAATGATTTTACTTTTCATTCTGATTCTGAGATTGTTTTTTCGTGACATATTCTACTTTAACATAGTGGTAATTTTTGTCGTTACTTGCATCTTTTCTTGGTGAAAAATCCCAAAATTTTGAAAATTTAGCATTTTTCTGCCTGTAAGAAAAATGGACATTCCAAATTATATATTGATTCAGAAATACAATGGGGGACATTTATCAAGGGATTTAGAGCTCTTTTTTTGCTTACAAAAGTCGCAGAAAAAGTCGCATTAGCACTTAAGCAATTTTTTGTGCGACTTTTGGCTGTAAGCAAAAAGCTACAAAAAAGCGTACGAAAGTAAATTTTATTTTTTACTTTTCAGTGGTCAGGGATTTATCAAGTGCGAAAGTCGCATAAAAAGTCGCAAGCCCTCAAAAACTGCATAAATATAAGCCAGCTCGGAGCTGGCACACAAAACGGCTTTTGAGAGCAAATTTTATATTTCCCGCTGGCAGCCGTGATCACAGCTCCAGCGGGAAATATATTGCAACTGTACAAAGGAGCCCGGGCTGGCATCACTCTGCAGCCGCCCAGCTCTGTCTGATTCTAACCCCGCTACCCTAACATAATGACATCCCCCCCTTGTTTCCCACCCGCCTGCGCTGCACATCTCCCATCTGTCTGCTACCTGTTGCAAGACTACAACTCCCAGCATGTCCATACAGTGAGGGCATGCTGGGAGTTGTAGTATTGTAGCGGGCGGACAATGTGCGGCGCGGGCGGGTGGAAGACAAGGGGGGTGGGGGTTATATAAAGCAGTGTCCCCATCCCCATCATTGTATTAGGGTAGCGGGGATAGAATCGGAGGAACCCGGGCGGCTGAAGACTGATTCCAGCCTGGGCTCCTTTTAACAAACCTCGGCGCAGCAGAGTTTCTATTTCCCTTAATGTAATTTCATATTTCCCGCTGGGTCCCGTAATTGGCCAGGACCGAGCAGCCAATCACGGGAAATTTGATATTACATTAGGGACTAAAAGCTCCGTGGCTCCGCTAGATGTTAAAAGGAGACGGGCTGGCATCAGTCTGCACCCTCCCGGGCTCCTAAGATATCCTGCGGCGCCGTGGTAAGGTGCCCGGGCTAACCTCACTTCAGCCGCCCGGGCTCCGTCAACTTTTATTTCCGCAGCGCCTGGTAAGGAGCCCGGGCTGACATAACTCAGCTGCCCCCCACGGGACTCCCACAGCCGTCAGGGAGATGTGTAGGTGCCGTCCCTGTCATCCCTCAGCACTGCGGTACACACCGAGAGATGGCAGGGACGGCTTCTGCACATCTCCCTGCCTGGCTGAGGGAGTCCCGGGCGGCTGCAGTGTTATGTCAGCCCGGGCTCCTTACTACAGCGCCGCAGAGTTTGGTGTAATTTCAAATTTCCCGCTGGGTCCCGTGTCACGTGACGACAGGAAATATGAAATTACAGTGATTCTCTGATCACTGCAGCCAAGGAGCGGAGCGCATTACCACCCTCTTCCCTGGCTGGCACGACTACAACTCCCAGCATGTCCTTACAGGAAGGGCATGCTGGGAGAGTTGTGTGCGTGGGGGGGGTGACAAGCTTGTCACCTGCCCCCCTGCCGCACAACTTCAACTCCCAGCATACCCTTACAGTAAGAGCATGCTGGGAGTTGTAGGGGGGGGGGGTGACAATCTCCCACACCACATGACTACAACTCCCAACATGCCCTTACTGTAAGGACATGCTGGGAGTTGTAGTTGTGTGGCAGGTGACAGGCTTTTCACCTGCCCCCCTAAAACTCCCAGCATGCCCTTACAGTAAGGATATGCTGGGAGTTTTATTCATGTGGTGCGGGGGATGGCTACCCCCGCCCCCCCCCCCCCCCCCACACACACACACTACAACTCCCAGCATATCCTTACTGTAAGGGCATGCTGGGAGTTGTAGGGGGGCGGGTGACAAGCCTGTCACCTGCCCTCTGCCGCACAAATACAACTCCCAGCATGTCCTTATAATAATGATATGCTGGGAGTTGTAGTGTGTGCGTGGGGGGGGGGGGTAACAATCTCCTGCACCACATGACTACAACTCCCAGCATATCCTTACTGTAAGGGCATGCTGTGAGTTGTAGTCATGTGGTGCGGGAGATTGTCACCCCCCCTACAACTCCCAGCATGCTCTTACTGTAAGGGCATGCTGGGAGTTGTAGTCAGGCGCGGACGGGTGACAATAAATGTATTAACCTATTTTTCTGTTTTTTCTCCTCATTTCAGATCCATGTATCCTGTGGACTACTTCGGATTTGGTGGACTGCTTCAATGACCAGCGTCTTTTTTAACCCCTTCCCGCAGAATGTCATATATATACGCGGGTTGTGCAGTGCGTTCGGGCATCCCGGCGTTTATAAATGACATTCAGTTAACCCGGTGATGCGCAGCATCGCACGGGTTAACTGGCAGAAGTCCCGCTGTTTCCAGCAGGGGACAACTTCTGCTTCACCCCCAGGACCATCCATTGATGGTCCTGGTCAGCGATCACTGTGATTGGTCCCTGTGGACCAATCACAGTGATCTGGGGTGAAAGTTCAGATCCCCCGCACTGCCCGCCCCTGGAAGTCGGGCAGAACGGGGGACGATGGCTGCGGGGGCTCGCAGGGACCTGCGGCATAGGGGGGGAACATCAGGGGACCGGCGGCCTTACCTGGCGGGACCGAGGAGCAGCGGCAGGACCGGCCACATGGACGAGCAGCGACGGGACCGGCAGGTAAGTATATGGTCCTCAGAAGCAGCAGTGAAGATCTTCACTGCTGCTTCTAGGAGTCTGAAAACTATAACTCCCAGCACGCCTAGACAGCCTTTGGCTGTCTGGGGATGCTGGGAGTTGTAGTTTTGCAACATCTGGAGGGCCCCAGTTTGGAGACCATTGTATAATGGTCTCCAATCTGTGCTCTTCCAGCTGTTGCAAAACTACAACTCCCAGTATGCACTGACTGTCCAGGCATGCTGGAAGTTTTAGTTCAGCAACATCTGGCCCTTCAGATGTTGCCGAACTACAACTCCCAGCATTCCCTTCAGCTGTCTGGGCATGCTGGGAGTTGTAGTTTTGCAACAACTGGAGACACACTGGTTGGGAAACAATGTTTCTAACTCAGTGTTTCCTAACCTGTGTGCCTCCAGCTGTTGCAAAACTATAACTCCCAGCATGCACTAACAGACCATGCATGCTGGGAGTTGTAGTTTTGCAACATCTGGAGGGCCCCAGTTTGGAGACCATTGTATAATGGTCTCCAATCTGTGCTCTTCCAGCTGTTGCAAAACTACAACTCCCAGTATGCACTGACTGTCCAGGCATGCTGGGAGTTTTAGTTCAGCAAAATCTGGCCCTTCAGATGTTGCCGAACTACAACTCCCAGCATGCCCTTCAGCTGTCTGGGCATGCTGGGAGTTGTAGTTTTGCAACAACTGGAGACACACTGGTTGGGAAACATTGTCTGTTTCTAACTCAGTGTTTCCTATCCTGTGTGCCTCCAGCTGTTGCAAAACTATAACTCCCAGCATGCATGCTGGGAGTTGGGGTTTTGCAACAGCTGGTGACCCCCCCCCCCCTGTGAATGTACAGGGTACATTCACATGGGCGAGGCTTTTACAGTGGGTTTATCGCATCTTGAGATGCAGCAAATTTTGCGTCGGGAAACTCGCTGTAATCCCCCGCCCATGTGACTGTACCCTAAAAACACTACACTACACTAACACAAAATAAAATAAAAAGTTAAAAACACTACATATACACATACCCCTACACAGCCCCCCTCCCCCAATAAGAACGTCCGGTACGCCACTGTTTCCAAAGCAGAGCCTCCAGCTGTTGAAAAACAACAACTCCCAGTATTGCCGGACAGCCGTTGACTGTCCACGCATGCTGGGAGTTTTGCAACAGCTGGAGGCACCCTGTTTGGGAATCACTGGCGTAGAATACCCCTATGTCCACCCCTATGCAAATCCCTAATTTAGGCCTCAAATGCGCACGACGCTCTCACTTTGGAGCCCTGTCGTATTTCAAGGCAACAGTTTAGGGCGACATATGGGGTATCGCCGTACACGGGAGAAATTGGGTTACAAGGTTTGGGGGGCTTTTTCTTCTTTAACCCTTCATGAAAAGGAAATGTTGGGGTCTACACCACAATGTTAGTGTAAAAAAATTTCATTTTTTACACTAACATGCTGATGTTGCCCTATACTTTACATTTTCAGAAGAGGTAAAAGGGAAAAAAGCCCCCCAAAATTTGTAATGCAATTTCTCCCGACTACAGAGATACCCCATATGTGAGCGCAAAGTGCTCTGGGGGCGCACAACAAGGCCCAGAAGGGAGAGCGCACCATGTACATTTGAGGTGATTTGCACAGGGGTGGCTGATTGTTACAGCGGTTTTGACAAACGCAAAAAAAAAAAAAACCCACATGTGACCCCATTTCGGAAACGACACCCCTCACGGAATGTAATGAGGGGTGCAGTGAGAATTTACCCCCCACAGGTGTCTGACGGATCTTTGGAACAGTGGTCCGTGAAAATGAAAACTTGTACAGCTCACTGTTCCAAAGATCTGTCAGACACCAGTGGGGGGCAAATGCTCACTGTACCCCTTGTTACGTTCCTCAAGGGGTTTTGTTTCCAAAATGGTATGCCATGTGGTTTTTTTTTGCTGTTCTGGCACCAGAGGGGCTTCCTAAATGCGATATGCCCCCCGAGCAAAATTTGCTCTCAAAAAGCCAAATATGACTCCTTCTCTTCTGAGCATTGTAGTTCGCCCATAGTGCACTTCAGGTCAACTTATGGGGTACCTCCATACTCAGAAGAGAAGGGGTTACAAATATTGGGGGGTATTTCCTGCTATTAACCCTTGCAAAAATGTGAAATTTGGGGGGAAACACACATTTTAGTGGAAAATGTTTTTATTTTTTTTTACATATGCAAAAGTCGTGAAACACCTGTGGGGTAATAAGGCTCACTTTATTCCTTATTACATTCCTCAAGGGGTCTAGTTTCCAAAATGGTATGCCATGTGGTTTTTTTTTGCTGTTCTGGCACCATAGGGGCTTCCTAAATGCGATATGCCCCCCGAGCAAAATTTGCTCTCAAAAAGCCAAATATGACTCCTTCTCTTCTGAGCATTGTAGTTCGCCCATAGTGCACTTCAGGTCAACTTATGGGATACCTCCATACTCAGAAGAGAAGGGGTTACAAATATTGGGGGGTATTTCCTGCTATTAACCCTTGGAAAAATGTGAAATTTGGGGGGAAACACACATTTTAGTGAAAAAAAATAATTTTTTTTTTACATATGCAAAAGTCGTGAAACACCTGTGGGGTATTAAGGCTCACTTTATTCCTTGTTATGTTCCTCAAGGGGTCTAGTTTCCAAAATGGTATGCCATGTGAGGGTTTTTTGCTGTTCTGGCACCATAGGGGCTTCCTAAATGCAACATGCCCCCCAAAAACCATTTCAGAAAAACGTACTCTCCAAAATTCCCTTATCGCTCTTTCCCTTCTGAGCCCTCTACTGTGCCCGCCGAACACTTTACATAGACATTTGAGGTATGTGCTTACTCAAGAGAAATCGGGCTACAAATATAAGTATACATTTTCTCCTTTTACCCCTTGTAAAAATTCAAAAATTGGGTCTACAAGAACATGCGAGTGTAAAAAATGAAGATTGTGAATTTTCTCCTTCACTTTGCTTCTATTCCTGTGAAACACCTAAAGGGTTAAAATGATGACTGAATGTCATTTTGAATACTTTGGGGGGTGCAGTTTTTATAATGGGGTCTTTTGTGGGGTATTTCTAATATGAAGACCCTTCAAATCCACTTCAAACCTGAACTGGTCCCTGAAAAATAGTGAGTTTGAAAATTTTGTGAAAAATTGGAAAATTGCTGCTGAACTTTGAAGCCCTCTGGTGTCTTCCAAAAGTAAAAACTTGTCACTTTTATGATGCAGACATAAAGTAGACATATTGTATATGTGAATAAAAAAAAATTATTTGTAAAAAAAAGCAGAGAGCTTCAAAGTTAGAAAAATGCAAAATTTTCAAATTTTTCATCAAATTTTAGGATTTTTCACAAGGAAAGGATGCAAGTTACCACAAAAATTTACCACCATGTTAAAGTAGAATATGTCACGAAAAAACAATCTCGGAATCAGAATGATAACTAAAAGCATTCCAGAGTTATTAATGTTTAAAGTGACAGTGGTCAGATGTGCAAAAAACGGTCTGGTCCTTAAGGCCAAACTGTTTAATGTTAATGAGAGTGTTTTTTGGAATACATTTTTTTTTAAACGTGTTTTTTTTTAATTACTTGAAAGGCTTAGTAGTGGAAGCTGCCTAATAGACGGAATCCATTACTAAGCCTATGCTTAGTGTTAGCCCCCAACACAGCTAGCGCTAACCTCCAATTATTACCCCGGTACCCACCGCCACAGGGGTGCCGGGAAGAGCCGGTACCAATAGGCCCGGAGGATCAAATATGGCGCTCCTGGGCCTAGGTGGTAACGGGCTGGCGTTAATTAGGCTGGGGAGGGCCAGTAACAATGGTCCTCGCCCACCCTGGTAACATCAGGCTGTTGCTGCTTGGTTGGTATTTGGCTGAAAATAAAAATAGGGGGAACCCTATAGTTACATAGTTACATAGTTAGTACGGTCGAAAAAAGACATATGTCCATCAAGTTCAACCAGGGAATTAAGGGGTAGGGGTGTGGCGCGATATTGGGGAAGGGATGAGATTTTATATTTCTTCATAAGTATTAATGTTATTTTGTTCCAGGAATGTATCTAATCCTGTTTTAAAGCTGTTAATTGTTCCAGCTGTGACCAGTTCCTGAGGTAGACCGTTCCATAAATTCACAGTCCTCACGGTAAAGAAGGCGTGTCGCCCCTTTAGACTAAACCTTTTCTTCTCCAGACGGAGGGAGTGCCCCCTCGTCCTTTGGGGGGGTTTAACCTGGAACAGTTTTTCTCCATATTTTTTGTATGGGCCATTAATATACTTATATATGTTTATCATATCCCCCCTTAAACGTCTCTTCTCAAGACTAAACAATTGTAACTCCATTAATCGCTCCTCATAGCTAAGATGTTCCATGCCCCATATTAGTTTAGTCGCGCGTCTCTGCACCCTTTCCAACTCCGCAGTGTCCCTTTTATGGACAGGTGCCCAAAACTGAACAGCATATTCCAGGTGAGGCCGTACCAATGCTTTATAAAGGGGGAGTATTATGTCCCTGTCCCTTGAGTCCATGCCTCTTTTTATACATGACAATATCCTGCCGGCTTTGGAAGCAGCAGCCTGACATTGCATGCTATTCTGTAGTCTGTGATCTACAAGTACACCCAGATCCTTCTCTACCAGTGACTCTGACAGTTTAATCCCCCCTAAGACATACGACGCATGCAGGTTATTAGTACCCAGATGCATAACTTTACATTTATCCACATTGAACCTCATTTGCCAAGTGGATGCCCAGACACTTAGTCTATCCAAGTCATCTTGTAACTTATGCACATCCTCTATAGACTGTACTGTGCTACAAAGCTTGGTGTCATCTGCAAAGATAGAAACAGAGCTGTTAATACCATCCTCTATATCATTGATAAATAAATTAAACAACAGCGGGCCCAGTACTGAACCTTGGGGTACACCACTAATAACCGGGGACCAATCAGAGTACGAATCATTGACCACCACTCTCTGGGTACGATCCATGAGCCAGTGTTCAATCCAGTTACAAACTAAAATTTCCAAACCCAAAGACCTTAACTTACCTGTCAGACGTCTATGAGGGACAGTATCAAATGCTTTAGCAAAATCCAGAAACACTATATCCACAGCCATTCCTCTGTCAAGGCTTCTACTCACCTCTTCATAAAAGCAAATTAGATTGGTTTGACAACTTCTATCCTTAGTAAACCCATGCTGGCTATCACTTATAATACAATTATCCCCTATGTATTCCTGTATGTAATCCCTTATAAGTCCTTCAAACAATTTACCCACAATGCACGTTAAACTTACCGGTCTATAGTTTCCTGGGGAAGACCTAGAGCCCTTTTTGAAGATTGGCACCACATTCGTCTTGCGCCAGTCCCTTGGCACAATACCAGACACCAGAGAATCTCTAAATATCATGAACAGGGGTACAGATATTACTGAACTTACCTCTCTAAGAACTCTTGGGTGTAGTCCATCCGGTCCTGGGGATTTGCTTACATTTATATCACTTAACTTACCTTGTACCATCTCTACACTAAGCCAGTTCAGTACATTACATGTTGTGTTACCAGCACTGACCTGGCCAATGTCAGCTCCTTCTTCCATAGTGTATACAGAACTAAAGAACCCATTCAGTAGCTCCGCCTTCTCTTGATCGCCTGTGACAACCTCCCCATTATCATTATTAAGGGGTCCTACATGCTCTGTCCTTGGTTTTTTTGCATTTATATATCTAAAAAAATATTTAGGATTAGTTTTGCTTTCTTTGGCCACCTGTCTCTCATTTTGAATTTTTGCTGTTTTTATTACATATGCGTTTTTTTTTTTTTTTTATAATTATTCATGCAAAACAAAGATAAGGTTCCCCCTATTTTTATCCAAATACCAACCAAGCAGCAACAGCCTGATGTTACCAGGGTGGGCAAAGACCATTGTTACTGGCCCTCCCAAGCCTAAATAACACCAGCCTGTTACCGCCTAGGCTCAGGAGCGCCATATTTGAGGCTTTGGGCCTGGTGGTACCGGCTCCTCCCAGCACCCCTGTGGTGGTGGGTACCGGGGAAATAATTGGGGTTTAGCACTAGCTGTTTTGGGGGCTAATGCTAAGCCTCAGCTTAATAATGGACTCTGTCTATAATACTGCTTCCACTACTAAGCATGCCAAGTAAATAAAAAAAAACATCACATTTAAAAAAAATGTATTCCAAAAAAACACTCCCCCAAAAGTCCTCATTAACCATTTTATTAACATTAAACCAAAAAAATGCTAATCACTGCACTCCCCTGAATCTAAAGTAATCCACAAGATACACGGATCTGAAATGAGAAGACAAAAAATGAGTTAGTACATTTAGAGGAAAAAAACAAAGTGGTAAAAAGGGAAAAAAAAACATACATACCGTATATACTCGAGTATAAGCCGAGTTTTTCAGCACGATTTTTCGTGCTGAAAACACCCCCCTCGGCTTATACTCGAGTGACCTATCCGCCCTCAGTGGTCTTCAACCTGCGGACCTCCAGATGTTTCAAAACTACAACTCCCAGTAAGCCAGGGCAGCCATCGGCTGTCCGGGCGTGCTGGGAGTTGTAGTTTTGAAACCTCTGGAGGTCCGCAGGTTGAAGACCACTGCGGCCTTTGACATCATCCAGCCCCCCCTCTCACCCCCTTTAGTTCTGTACTCACCTCCGCTCGGCGGGACGGTGCTCTACTGGTCCGGTGCTGCAGGACTGTGCGGTGGGAGGTCGTCCGGTGGGATAGTGGTTCCGGGCTGCCATCTTCACCGTGGGGGCCTCTTCTCCGCTCTTCGGGCCCGGAATAGTCACATTGCCTTGAGGACAACGCAGGGGGACGTTCATTACCAACGTCCGTCTGCGTTGTCGTCAAGGCAACGCCTCTATTTCGGGCCCGAAGCGCGGAGAAGAGGCCCCCCCGGTGAAGATGGCAGCCCGGAATTACTATCCCACCGGACGACCTCCCCACCGGACAGTACTGCAGCACCGGACCAGCGGAGCACCGTCCCGCCGAGCGGATGTGAGTACAGAACTAAAGGGGGTGAGAGGGGGGGCTAGATGATATTGAAGGCCGCAGTGGTCTTCAACCTGCGGACCTCCAGAGGTTTCAAAACTACAACTCCCAGCAAGCCCGGACAGCCGATGGCTGCCCGGGCTTGCTGGGAGTTGTAGTTTTGAAACCTCTGGAGGTCCGCAGAAGACCACTGTATCAGACATTGACAAGCGGTGATGATGAAGGTGGGGGGGGGGGCTGATGACAAGGGGATGATGACAAGGGGATGATAAAGGGGGGGTGTGTGGGATGATGACAAGGGGATGATGAAGGGGGGGTGTGGGATTATGACAAGGGGATGATGAAGGGAGTGGGGATGATGACAAGGGGATGATGACAAGGGGATGATGAAGGGGGGGTGTGGGATTATGACACGGGGATGATGAAGGGGTGGGGATGATGACAAGGGGATGATGAAGGGGGGGTGGGATTATGACAAGGGGATGATGAAGGGAGTGGGGATGACGACAAGGGGATGATGAAGGGGGTGTGGGATTATGAAAAGGGGATGATGACAAGGGGATGATGAAGGGGGTGGAGATGATGACAAGGGGATGATGACAAGGGGATCGGCTGTCCGGGCTTGCTGGGAGTTGTAGTTTTGAAACCTCTGGAGGTCCGCAGGTTGAAGACCACTGCGGCCTTCGACATCATCCAGCCCCCCCTCTCACCCCCTTTAGTTCTGTACTCACCTCCGCTCGGCGGGACGGTGCTCCGCTGGTCCGGTGCTGCAGGACTTCCCCACCGGACAGTTCTGCAGCACCGGACCAGCGGAGCACCGTCCCGCCGAGCGGATGTGAGTACAGAACTAAAGGGGGTGAGAGGGGGGGCTAGATGATATTAAAGGCCGCAGTGGTCTTCAACCTGCGGACCTCCAGAGGTTTCAAAACTACAACTCCCAGCAAGCCCGGACAGCCGATGGCTGCCCGGGCTTGCTGGGAGTTGTAGTTTTGAAACCTCTGGAGGTCCGCAGAAGACCACTGTATCAGACATTGACAAGCGGTGATGATGAAGGTGGGGGGGGGGGGCTGATGACAAGGGGATGATGAAGGGGGGGTGTGGGATGATGACAAGGGGATGATGAAGGGGGGGATTATGACAAGGGGATGATCAATTGGGGGTGTGGGATTATGACAAGGGGATGATGAAGGGGGTGGGGATGATGACAAGGGGATGATGACAAGGGGATGATGAAGGGAGTGGGGATGACGACAAGGGGATGAGGACAAGGGGATGATGAAGGGGGGGTGTGGGATTATGACAAGGGGATGATGAAGGGGGGTGGGGATTATGAAAAGGGGATGATGACAAGGGGATGATGAAGGGGGTGGGGATGATGACAAGGGGATGATGAAGGGGGGTGTGTGGGATGATGACAAGGGGATGATGAAGGGGGGGTGTGGGATGATGACAAGGAGATGATGAAGGGGGGGTGATGACAGGCGGTGATGATGAAGGGGGGGATGATGACAGGCGGTGATGATGAAGGGGGAATGATGACAGGCGGTGATGATGAAGGGGGGATGATGACAGGCGGTGATGATGAAGGGGGGATGATGACAGGGTGATGATGAAGGGGGGATGATGACAGGCGGTGATGATGAAGGGGGGATGATGACAGGGTGATGATGAAGGGGGTGTTAATGACGGGGGTCTGGATGATGACAGGGGGGATGATGTATTTCCCACCCTAGGCTTATACTTGAGTCAATAACTTTTCCTGGGATTTTGGGGTGAAATTAGGGGCCTCGGCTTATATTCTGGTCGGCTTATACTCGAGTATATAGGGTGTATGTATATATATATATATATATAAACGTAGAAAAAGCGCAGCACTCCTCAATGACGTGAAAAAAAGTGGTGATTTATTGGCTCACATAGCAGCAACGTTTCTGTCCTACCATAGGACCATTTTCAAGCTTAGTGACACAACTCAAGTAGGGGGTATATATACCCAAACATATGTGTACAATCAACATCATGATCAATATAAACAATTAACAAAATAAAGTGCATAAGTGCAAAAAATGCATCGCATTACAAGTAGTATAAACAGTATCAAAAAGTGTACATTCATATTGTATAAAGTGCATTACATAAAAATGTGCAATAAATTAAAAACATGCTTGAAAATCTCATAATACATATAATTATCTATTAATAACTACAGCTGATGACAATATTAAATAATGTATACTATGATAGTAAGTGGAGATACCTGTGAGATGCTCCTGAGCATAGCAGTATGGCGCCCGCAGCATGGGATGCCGTGTTCGGCGTCTCCTATTGCGAGCAGCCGAGTTCCGGTCAGGTGAACGTGTCACATGACTAACAGCGATCACGTGATGCTGTAGTCATGGAGCCCACAGACGCCTGGACTTACGCCCGTGAGAAGCGTATAAATCAGATGGAGAATGGTCTAGTGTGTGAACAGCACCCAAGGGATGGTACACAATAAATCCCAAAGTATAGAATAATGAGATTTTGCACAGATTAAGAGAATGAAATAAAATGTAGATAAACAAAAATACAAATAAAATGTAAATAAATGATAAACGAAAATGTATATAAAATAAAAAAATATAAAAAATAAAAATAAAATTGAAAAAATATATAAAAAATAAAAAATGAAGTAAAAAATAATGAAAAAATATTAAATACAAATAAAATAAAGTAAAATAGTAAATAAATCAAAAAATATTGGTACACAAAACCAGTGTAATTCTTTATTATTAATGTTCTCTCCCTTGGACTGGGGAAGGAGGATAACGGCCATCTACTAGAGACCCTCCCTGGTTTGTAGGGCAACCCCGGATGTGTCCAGAAGCCGGGTCACCACCCGAGGATGCCAAAGGTTCATCCAATGACCATGAGGTTCTGTTAGGAATCCCCAGTTCACTAGAGTTCCCACTACAGCCAATTTTGGGAGTGTGCTAAAATAGCACCATAGACTCATGCATATATAATAATATTTTAGGCCAACCTCCAGATGTTAAAATAATGAAAATAAAATATACAAATAAATAAATCATAATTCTAAAGTATAAAAATAATGAAAATTAAATAAAATAGAAAAAGAATAATTGAAATCAAAAGAACTTGTAGTTAGTACATTTGGGTTCATTGAGTATCCACTCTGGGTCTCTTCTCTCACTATTGACCATGTCGCCATCTGTATGTACATCAATATACTTATAAAAGCATGAGAATATTAAATAAAAATTATATGAGCAGTCGCACAGGTGTCTTCCACTTTGAGGTTCTGGAAACTGAAAAAATAATAAGAAAAAAAGAAAAAAAGGAAAAAAAAGAAAAAATTAGTACAAATCAATGGTAATAATATTTAACAATAATCATATCCATATTCATAATAATGCAGATCTAAATTGTGTCAAAGAAGTCCCAGCTGAAGTTGTATAATTTTATCAACAGATGTAATAGTTGAAAATTGTCAAGAGGTATGTATAAAGTATAGGAGATATGCTCACCATTCTTATTATATTATATTGAAGTCAACATTGAGACCAATAGGACGAAGTGTGTTCAACTGATGAATCCACCAGAATTCCCTCTGTTTTAACCTTGCCAACCTATCGCCACCCCTGTTAGGCTTGGGAACAGATTCTAGTGCCATAAATTTTAAATCTTTATCAGTGTGCCCTACTTCAGTGTAGTGCTTTGAAACAGGAAGATCCATCCTGTGCTTACGGATGCTGTATCTATGGTTGTTGATGCGCACCTTGAGACTGCACGTGGTTTGACCCACATAAAGCAGTCCACATGGGCACACCAACACATAGACCACCCAACCGGAGTCGCACGTCAGGAACTGTCTCAACCGGTATTTTTTCTGTGTTGTGGGGTGGGTAAACTCATTGCCCTTCAACATTGAGGGACAGTTGATACACGTGAGGCAAGGAAAGGATCCTTTTCTTTGGGATCCTAGGAAAGTTTGATGACTAACTTTCTGTGGAGGAACCTCTGTTTTTACTAGTTTGTCTCTTAGGTTATATGATCGTCTATACGACATCAGAGGGTTCACTCTGAACTCACTGATGTTTTTAAAGCTATCTCGCATAATAGGCCAGTGTTTATTCAGAATATTGGAGATATGGTTACTATGTGCAGAATAGGTAGAAATAAAAGGAATCCTAGTATGTTTAGCTCTGGTCTTGGGTTTCAAAATAGATTCTCTATCTAGCGCTAGTACCTCCTCTTTATGTGCATTAATTATATCACTAGGATAACCCCTTTGTTGGAAGTTTCTAGACATAACATTTAGTGTTTCCATTAACTTGGAACTGTCATCCACGATCCTCCTTGCTCTCAGCATCTGGCTGTAGGGCAAGGAGTTAACCATTTTACGCGGATGGCAACTCCGAAAATGGAGCAGAGTATTTTTATCTGTAGGTTTGGAATATAGTGTAGTATTTAAATGTTGTCCCGTTTTGCAAACCATCACATCAAGAAAGCTCACTTCTTGTTTGGAATAAGTCATAGTAAATTTGATTTTGTCCTCCATATTGTTTAAGAACTCATGAAAAGTATGAAGTTCTTCCTCGGAACCACTCCACAGGAGGAAGACGTCGTCAATGTAGCGCCACCACCCCAGACAATGTCTGAAGTGGCGGCACACATAGACGACGTCTTCCTCCAATGAACCAACATATAAATTTGCATACATTGGCGCAACATTCGTCCCCATAGCGGTCCCAACTAACTGTAGATAATATTTGTCATCAAAAATAAAATAATTGTTGGTCAAAATTAATTTTAATAAATCTAACATAAAATGTTGGGCCGCTATGGGGAAGTCTGTTGTCGCCAATTTCTTTTGAACTGCAGCAATCCCTTTATTGTGATCAATGGATGTATAGAGACTGGAAATGTCAAATGAGACCAGGATTGTATCTGCAGGTATATTGATATTGTGTATTTTACTTAAAAAATCATTAGTGTCACGTATATACGACTGGGCCCTAAAGACCAATGGTCGTAGAACTTTGTCCAAGAAAATTGAAGCATGACTCAGTACCGCCTCCCTACCCGAAACGATCGGGCGGCCAGGTGGATTAGATAGTGATTTGTGAACCTTTGGTAGGATATACAGTGATGGCGTTTTGGGATATTGTATTAAAAGAAATTCCTTGAGTGGCCCATCAATAATACCTGCTGCCAACGATTCACAAACAAGACTAGAGAAACGTTTCTGTATATCAGGACATGGATCCCTATCCAACAATTGATATGTATCAGCGTCCATGAGTTGTCTGTACACCTCCTTCCTATAATCAGCTGTGTCCATGACCACGATCCCACCACCCTTGTCCGCAGGCTTGATGGTGAGATCGTGGTCATGGACAAGCTGATCAAGGGCAATCCTCTCAGCCCTAGTTAAATTAGGATGCTCCCTGCCGGAGGGCCTCTCTTTCAACATTTCAATATCTTGTCGTACCAAAGACATAAAGGTCTCTAAGGGATGAGACATCAAGACAGGATTGAATGTGCTCTTATTCCTAAGGTCAAACTTATTAAGCTGTAACATACAAGTATTGGTCTGAGACCCAGTCGAATTATCGGCATGGGTGTCAAACCAAATCTTTAACTTAAGATTTCTAAAAAAATACTGTAAATCACATTCAATTTTATACCAATCCGTGTTGGTCATAGGGCAAAAAGATAGTCCTTTAGAGAGCAATTGTACCTGAGTCTCTGTCAGAGTGTGAGATGAAATGTTGATAACCGTATCTGTTATTTCTTCTTCTGTTGTGGACGGGGATTGTTGTTCCTGCCTGTTCTCTGTGTTCTGGTTCTTCCTTGGCCTGTGGCGTTTTCGCCCCCCTCTCCTTGTGGATTTCCTGGAGATGGGTTCGAAACAGAGTCCTCCCCTAAAAAATCATTAGTGGGGAAAACATGAAAATCAGAATCCTTCTGAGCCGTTTTTTTCTTCCCTGGTTTAGGGGTGGCATATTGTTGATTAGGCACATAAAGATTTTGTTGATGCCACGTGTATACACGTCCTTTAGCATAATCTCCTGCATCCCTATGCCATTTCTTTTTCTTGACCTCCATAACATAATTTTTGTACTTATCAGAGAAGCCTTTAAATCGTTCAAAATACAGTGTACAATCGTCCGTTGACAATATTTCTAACAAGTTCTTTTCCAACTCAATCACCTTGGCCCGAGCCATCTCCAATTCTTTTTGTAAAAAATCTAGATTAAGCAAAATGATGTCAAGAGCATATCTATCTGAGATAGCTTCAAATTTCCTCTTGAATTCCATATTATCGGTTTGCACAGCTGGTCTGAGTCTAGAGCGCATTCCTCTAGGAATCCTTTTATTTCTATAATATTCTCCTAACGTAATCAAATGCAATTCAAGCGTAATACATCTTCTAGACTCGTATTCAAAATTACGTTTAATGTCCGTAATAGCAGGTGTAGCAAGAAACGTGGCGTCTCCTTTCACTCCATTCAAAATCCTCTCAACTTCAACCTCAGCATAGGACGACAAATGAGCCATATCCAAATCAATAGGTGTTTCCATAGTACACAAAAACAATAGTGTGCCAGCAAAAAAAATCAATAGATATCAATGAAGAAAATCTGCAGCACTACTTATCCAATACAGCAGCGGGTGCCAGCGCCCCAGACCCGATCAAAGTCCATACAATATAAACGTAGAAAAAGCGCAGCACTCCTCAATGACGTGAAAAAAAGTGGTGATTTATTGGCTCACATAGCAGCAACGTTTCTGTCCTACCATAGGACCATTTTCAAGCTTAGTGACACAACTCAAGTAGGGGGTATATATACCCAAACATATGTGTACAATCAACATCATGATCAATATAAACAATTAACAAAATAAAGTGCATAAGTGCAAAAAATGCATCGCATTACAAGTAGTATAAACAGTATCAAAAAGTGTACATTCATATTGTATAAAGTGCATTACATAAAAATGTGCAATAAATTAAAAACATGCTTGAAAATCTCATAATACATATAATTATCTATTAATAACTACAGCTGATGACAATATTAAATAATGTATACTATGATAGTAAGTGGAGATACCTGTGAGATGCTCCTGAGCATAGCAGTATGGCGCCCGCAGCATGGGACGCCGTGTTCGGCGTCTCCTATTGCGAGCAGCCGAGTTCCGGTCAGGTGAACGTGTCATATATAAAAATTCAAAGCTGCAAAATTGTGTTCTGTAGTCATTTATTAGTTTTTGCTTATGTGTGCAAAAAAAAAAAAAAAAAAATGGTATTCAAAAGTGATTTATTGGTTTTTGCTTATGTAAGCCAAATTTATCAACCCCCTGTGGTAGTTTAATAATGTGTCACACAAAAGCAAAACCAAAAGCAAGAAAAAAATGCCAACAGAACTCGATTACCAAAGCAACAATGATAAATGTCCCCGAATATGTCTACTTTATGTTTGCATCGTAAAGTTTTCATGTTTTTATTTTTTTAAGACATTAGAGGGCTTCAAAGTATAGCAGCATTTTTTCAAACTTTTCACGAAAAATAAAAAATCTGAATTTTTCAGGGACCAGTTAAGTCTGAAGTGGATTTGAGGGGCCTTTCTGTGAGAAATATACCACAAATGACCCCATTGTAGAAACTGCACCCCTCAAAGTATTCAAATGCCATTAAGAAAGTTTGTTAACCCTTTAGGTGTTTTACAGGAACAGCAGCAAAGTGGAGGAGAAAAATTAAGATTTCCATTTTTTATACTAACATGTTCATGTGGCCCAATTTTTTTTTACATTTTTGTAAGGGTTCTTAGGAGAAAAAGTCCCACAAAATTTGTAGCCCAACTTCTCTGAAGTATGGAAATACCTC
The DNA here is from genome assembly GCF_029499605.1 of Hyla sarda. Lineage (NCBI taxonomy): Eukaryota > Metazoa > Chordata > Amphibia > Anura > Hylidae > Hyla > Hyla sarda. The sequence goes on from NC_079190.1 coordinate 473,147,144, forward strand.
ATATATTGACGCAAAGTGCTCTGTGGGCTCACAACATGGCTCAAAAGGGAAAGAGCAACTGTGGGATTTTAGAGGGTGAATATTGCTGAAATGGTTTTTGGGGGGCATGTTGCATTTAGCAAGCCCCCATGGTGTCAGAACAGCAAAAAAAAAAAACACATGGTACACTATTTGGGAAACGACACCCCTCCAGGAACGTAACAAGGGGTACAGCGAACCTTAACACCTCACAGGTGTTTGACAGGTTTGCATTTAAGTTGGACGTGAAAGTGAAAAATTAGATTTTTATACCCCTTGTTATGTTCCATGAGGGATGCAGTTTCCAAAATGGGGTCACATGTGGGTATTTTTTTTGTGTGTTTATGTCAGAACCGTTGCAACTTTCAGCCACCTCTGTGCAAATCACCAATTTAGGCCTCAAATGTACATAGTGCGCTCTCACTCCTGAGCCTTGTTGTGCATCCGCAGAGCATTGTACGCCCACATATGGGGTATTTCCGTACAAATTTTGGGGGTCTTTTTGAAAATAAAAAGTATGGGACAACACCAGCATGTTAGTGTAAAAAAACATACTGGTGTAGACCCCAACTTTTCCATTTCATAAGGGTTAAAATTAGAAAAAGCAACCAAAATTTGTAACACAATTTCTCCCGAGTACGGAAATACCCCATATGTGTCCCTAAACCGTTTCCTTGAAATATGACAGGGCTCCAAAGTGAGAGAGCACCATGCGCATTTAAGGACTAAATTAGAGATTTGCATAGGGGAGGACCCAGATGCAAGCATTACAATTGACTCTGCTACCATAAATACCCTACAGCAGTGTTTCCCAAACAGGGTACCTCCAGCTGTGGCAAAACTCCCAGCATGCCTGGACAGTCAATGGCTGTCCGGCAATGCTGGAAGTTGTTGTTTTGCAACAGCCGGAGGCTCCTTTTTGCAAACAGTGCCGTACCAGACGTTTTAAATTTTTATGGGGGAGGGTGTACACTGTGTAAGGGTATATGTATATGTAGTGTATTACTCTTTATTTTGTGGTAGCGTAGTGTAGGGTTTTTAGGGTATATTCCCACGGGCGGGGGTTCATAGTGAGTTTCCCGCTGGGAGTTTGAGCTGCGGTGGAAAAATTTTCTGCAGCTCAAATTTGTAGTGGGAAACTTACTGTAAACCCCAGCTTGTGTGAATATACCCTGTACGTTCACATCATTGGGGGGGGGGGGGGTCAAACCTCCAGCTGTTGCAAAACTTCAACTCTCAGCATGGACTCACAGACCGTGCATGCTGGGAGTTGTAGTTTTGCCCACAGCTGGAGGCCCACTGGTGAGGAAAACCGTGTTAGGGAACAGACAAACTCAGTGCTTCCCCACCAGGGTGCCTCCAGCTGTTACAAAACGAACACTCCCAGCATAAACGGTCTGTCAGTGCATGCTGGGAGTTGTAGTTTTGCAACAGCTGGAGGCACACTGGTGGGGAAACACTGAGTTAGGTTCTGTTACCTTACTGTGTTTCGTCACCAGTGTGCTTCTTGCTGTGGCAAAACTACAACTCCCAGCATGCACTGATGGCCAAAGGGCATGCTGGGAGTTGTAGTTATGCAACAGCTTGAGGCACGTGTGGTGTCCCGGTACCGCATCCTATACGGTACCTGTTTATAGGTCCCCATAGCCAGAGTCCCTAGGACGTCGGGGTCCTTTTGTATAGTCCGGGCTTGCTGGGAGTTGTAATTTTGAAACCTCTGGAGGTCCGAAGGGTTGAAGACCACTGCGGCCTTCAACATCATCCAGCCCCCCCTCTCACCCCCTTTAGTTCTGTACTCACCTCCGCTCGGCGGGACAGTACCTCCGCTGGTCCGGTGCTGCAGGACTGTCCGGTGTGGAGGTCGTCCGGTGGGATAGTGGTTCCGGGCTGCCATCTTTTCTTGCTTTTGGTTTTGCTTTGTGTGACACATTATTAAACTACTACAGGGGGTTGATAAATTTGGCTTACATAAGCAAAAACCAATAAATCACTTTTGAATACCATTTTTTTTTGCACACATAAGCAAAAACCAATAAATGACTAAAGAACACAATTTTGCAGCTTTTGAAAAAAATGTGATATATATACACACACCGTATATACTCGAGTATAAGCCGACCCGAATATAGGCAGAGGCCCCTAATTTCACCCCAAAATCCCAGAAATACATCATCACCGCCTGTCATCATCCCCCCTTCATCATCACCCGCCTGTCATCATCCCCCCTTCATCATCACCGCCTGTCATCATCCCCCCTTCATCATCACCGCCTGTCATCATTCCCCCTTCATCATCACTGCCTGTCATCATCCCCCCCCTTCATCATCACCGCCTGTCATCACCCCCCCTTCATCATCCCCTTGTCATCATCCCACAACCCCCCTTCATCACCCCCTTGTCATCATCCCCTTTTCATCATCCCCACCCCCCTTCATCATCCCCTTGTAATCATCCCACACACCCCCCCTTCATCATCCCCTTATCATCATCCCCTTGTCATCACCCCCACCCCCCTTCATCATCCCCTTGTCATCATCCCCTTTTCATCATCCCCACCCCCTTCATCATCCCCTTGTCATAATCCCCCCCCTTCATCATCCCCTTGTCATCATCCCACACCCCCCCCTTCATCATCCCCTTGTCATTATCCCCTTGTCATCAGTCCCTCCCCCCCCCCCACCTTCATCATCACCGCTTGTCAATGTCTGATACAGTGGTCTTCTGCGGACCTCCAGAGGTTTCAAAACTACAACTCCCAGCAAGCCCGGGCAGCCATCGGCTGTCCGGGCTTGCTGGGAGTTGTAGTTTTGAAACCTCTGGAGGTCCGCAGGTTGAAGACCACTGCGGCCTTCGACATCATCCAGCCCCCCCCTCTCACCCCTTTTGGAGGTCCCTGTGACATAATGCACTCATTTCCTTTGTGACGCTGAGGGACAGATGGCTGGACCAATCAAAACGGCCCCGCCCCTGCCCATATAAGGGCGCGGTGGCCATTAATCTCTCTTGGTTTCTGGCTGTTGACGAGAAAGGATCTGCGCTGCTGTCATCAGTGTGTCTAGGCCTTAGCCTTGCGGCGACGGCTGTTCTATTCCAAATTGCGAGTGTATCAATCACTAAACACTCTGCAAGACCACCGGACCTTATCTATCCCCTAAATCCGGACGGATCTTCGCAATATACCCTGAATTCAGAGACTATTATCTAAAGTCAAGGTCCGCAACATCTGTCAGTCATTTAAGTATAGAGAGACTGTTTAATTGAGACTGTTACTACTCTGTGGATGTACCGCAAGCCTTTAAGTAAAGTTTATGCAAGTTCAAATTCAACTATCTTGTGGACCTTCAGTCTTTATTCTTATGCACCTATCGTTACTGGGAAGGGCGGCGATAGGCCGGAGAGTCATCTCAACATACTAGCCCTCAGCCTGGCGTCACGAACTATAGGGTTAACATTAACCCCTGATATACCAAAGAAAATCTCTGACTGTACTACCCCTACCCCTGAGACTTACCACACACGCAACTCTAACTTCCAGCATGGCAAGTCAGCAGTTTGCTGTTCGTGCATGCTGGGAGTTGTAGTTTTGCAACATCTGGAGGGCCACAGTTTAGAGATCACTGCACAGTGATCTCCAAACTGTGGCCCTCCAGATGTTGCAAAACTACAAATCCCAGCATGCCCTGACAGCCAACAGCTGTCTGGGCATGCTGGGAGTTGTAGTTTAGCAACATAAGGAGGCTTACAGTTTACAGAAATCACTGCATGGTGACAATCAGATGTCCAAGACAGCTGATGTCCCCTAGACAGGAGCACTAGGATGGGTATGGGGGGGTTATAGGGGTCTGTTTGATGTTTTATTTCACACAGAGCTCACACAGCTCCAATCTCCTCACAGATCTCCCTACACTGAGGAGATCGGAGCTGTGAAAGGCAGTTTTTTTCAACTGCCTCTGCTGTGATTGGTCAATCTGGATTGATTGACCAATCACAACAATCAGGGGGCCAGGCTAGCCATGGGGAGACCCGCGGACGATGTCTGTGATGATCAGCTGTCTATGAAAGCTGAAGTCACTTCAATGTCACAGCATGTTTCCATGTTTACATGCTGTGACAGTTTAGCTTCAGGACGAGCCGGCTCATCTAACGCGGCAAGTACTCGCTGATTAGGACGATCAATTAATACTGATCGGTAATATCGACAATCTACTTCTCTGGTCTGACAACGTCACAAAATGTGGGCTCAAAATTGAGCAAAAAAGCCCCCAGAGTACGGATATTCATGGTGCGGCATAGTATGTTTTTAATACTTTTTTTATTTCTGAGGACGGTGGATGGGTTTTTGCGGGATAGTTGGAGTGCAGCTATTTAGTGCCAGGCAGGCTAGTTAGGGTGTCACCAGATGCGGTACCCCCCCTGTCACTCTCTAGCAATGCTACTGGTAATAAAGGGTAGATAAAGAACTTCAGCTATTTACATAAGGGAAAACTTTTCTGCTTTAACCCCTTAAGGATCGAGGTCATTTTGGCCTTAAGGACCAGAGCATTTTTTGCACATCTGACCACTGTCACTTTAAGCATTACTAACTCTGGAATGCTTTTACTTATGAAGTTGATTCCGAGATAGTTTTTTCGTGACATATTCTACTTTATCATAGTGGTAAGTTTTCGTCAATACTTGCATCATTTCTTGGTAAAAAATTCCAAAATTTTAAAATTTTGCTTTTTTTTTTTTAACCTTGAAGCTCTCTGCTTGTGAGGAAAATAGACAAACCAAATAAATTATATGTTGATTCACATATACAATCTCTTCATGTTTGCATCATAAAGTTGACATGTTTTTTTTTTTTACTTTTGGAAGACATCAGTGGGCTTCAAAGTTCAGCAGCAATTTTCAAATTTTTCTCAAAATTTTCAAAATCTGAATTTTTCAGGGACCAGTTCAGATTTGAAGTGGATTTGAGGGGTCTTCATATTAGAAATACCCCATAAATTACCCCATTATAAAAACTGCACCCATCAAAGTATACAAAATTATATTCAGAATGTTTGTTAACCCTTTAGGTGTTTAACAGGAATAGCAGTTTAAGGAGTAAATTGAAGACCCAGTATTTACACCCCACTGGCGTTTGACAGCTCTTTGGAACTGTAAGCTGTGCAAATGAAAAATTACATTTTTCATTTTCAAGGACCACTGTTCCAAAAATCTGTCAGACACCTGTGGGGCGTAAATGCTCACTGTACCCCTTATTACATTACTTGAGGGGTGTAGTTTCCAAAATGGGGTCACATGTGGGAGGGGTCCATTGTTCTGGCTCTATGGGGGCTTTGTAAACACACGTGGCCTTCAATTCCGGACAAAATTTATCTTCAAAAGCCCAATGGTGCTCCTTCTCTTCTGAGCATTGTAGTTCACCCGCAGAGCACTTTACATCCACATATGGGGTATGTTCTTACTCAGAAGAAATGGGGTTACAAATTTTGGGGGGCTTTTTCATATTTTCCCTTGTGAAAATGAAAAATTTAGGTTAACACCAGCATATTATGTTTAGTTTTTTTTTTCTCATTTTCCCATCCAAATTTAATGAAAAATTTTCAAACACCTGTGGGGTGTTAAGGCTCACTGTACCCCTTGTTACGTTCCGTGAGGGGTGTAGTTTCCAAAATGAGCCGCTGTAAAATCAGCCACCCCTGTGCAAATCACCAAATTAGACCTCAAATGTACATAGTGCGCTCTCACTCCTGAGCCCTGCTGTGCGTCCGCAGAGAATTTTACGCCCACATATGGGGTATTTCCGTGCTCAGGAGAAATTGCGTTACAAATTTTGGGGGTCTTTTTTTCCTTTACTTGCTTGTGAAAATAAAAAGTAGGGGGCAACGCCAGCATGCTAGTGTAAACATTTTTATTTTTTTACATTAACAGGCTGGTGTAACCCCCAACTTTTCCTGTTCATAAGGGGTAAAAGGAGAAAAATCCCCCCAAAATTTGTAGTGCAATTTCTCCAGAGTACGGAAATACCCCTTATGTGGCCCTAAACTGTTTCCTTGAAATACGACTGGGCCCCGAAATGAGACAGCGCCTTGCGCATTTGAGGACTACATTAGGGATTGCATAGGAGTGGACATAGTGGTATTCTACGCCAGTGATTCCAAACAGGGTGCCTCCAGCTGTTGCTAAACTCCCAGCATGCCTGGACAGTGAGCGGCTGTCCGGAAATGCTGGGAGTTGTTGTTTTGCAGCAGCTGGAGGATCTGTTTTGGAAACACGGCCATACGATACGTTTCTCATTTTTATTGGGGGGGGGGGGGGGAGACAGTGTAAGGGGGTGTATATGTAGTGTTTTACCCTTTATTATGTAGTGTAGTGTTTTTAGGGTACATTCGCACTGGCGGAGGTTTACGTTGAGTTGCCCACTAGGAGTTTGGGCTGTGGCGAAAAATTTGCCGCAGCTCAAACTTGAAGCAGAAAACTCACTGTAAACTCGCCCATGTGAATGTACCCTGTACATTCACATGGGGAGTTAAACCTCCAGCTGTTTCAAAACTACAACTCCCAGCATGCACTGACAGACCATGCATGCTGGTAGATGTACTTTAGCAATAGCTGGAGGCACACTGGTTGGAAAACCTTCAGTTAGGTTCTGTGACCTGACTCAGTACTTTCCAAACAGTGTGCCTCCAGCTTTTGCAAGACTACAATTCCCAGCATGTACTGATCGCAGAAGGGCATGCTGGGAGACGTAGTTATGCAACAGCTGGAGGTACGCAACTACAACTCCCAGCTTGCCGAGACAGCTGTTTGCTGTTTGGGCATGCTGGGATTTGTAGTTTTGCAACAGCTGGAGGGTCACAGTTTAAGAGATCGCTGTACAGTGATCTCCAAACTGTGGCCCTCCAGATGTTGCAAAACTACATATCCCAGCATGCCCAGACAGCAAACTGCTGTGTAGGCATGCTAGGAGTTGTAGTTTTGCAACTTCTGGAGGGCTCCAGTTTAGAGACCACTGTATAGTGGTCTCAGACTGTAGACCTCCAGATGTTGCCAGGCAACTCACCAGCTTCCGTAGGATCCAAGGAGCCGCATCGTCGTTCTCCTCTTCTGCCGCCGATCACCCCCATTGATCACCGCCTGCTACCGCCGCCCATGAGTATTTAAACTTCTGCGGCAGTCCCTGTCAGTTTCCCCATTCTGCCCTGCCTACTGTGGGTGGGCAGAACAGGGAAACCGAAAGTTAACCCCCCCCGCCCCCAATTTGCTATTGGTCGTCGCTTCTTGATGACCAATAGTAGGGATAGGAGGGGTGGCACCCCTGCCACCTCACTCCTATCCCTTCAGGGGGATCGTGGGTGTCTCGGACAACCGATATCCCCCTTATATTCCGGGTCACCATAGACCCGTATGACCCGGAATTGGCGACATGTTGCACGGGATGCCTGCTGAATGATTTCAGGAGGCATCCCAGTCCAGTCCCCAACCGGTGCGCGGCGGGGACCTGAATTCCCACGGGCGTATGTATACGCCCTGGGTACTTAACAATAAAAAAACCAGGGTGTATCCATACGCCCTGGGTCCTTAAGGAGTTAAGGGGTTAATAATAATAATAGTAATAAAAATTATGATACTGTTTCTACCATATCCACTTATCCAGAGATATTATGCTAAAGTTATATTGTCATCCTCCATTCCTGGGAATCCACCTCTCCCCTTATACAGATCTCTGATTCCTTAATCATCCAATAGGGGGGCTTGTTTTCCCACTTATGTGCAAAATTTGTTTCCATGTGGACAATATCTTCTGTCTCTATTACAAGCTGTATGTCCAATATGGGAAATGTGCCTTGAATTATGCAGCTCCTCGCTCACTTGTTAATGTATCAAGTGACCCAGAGCCCACCACGTGGAGGTGGCTGCATTTCGGGCTCCTCCCCACCCCCACCCCCAACCATATGCAGACCTTGTGTGACCCAATCAGCATCTTGTTAAACTGGTTCACATTGATCGTCAATGGCCTTTGCTGTAATACTTCTTAGCTTTGTATGTAGGAAGTAAAATGGCATCTTGAATGTGGTCATCATGCCGGTTAGTGTGCGGTTGGCCATGGCCCATGCTCCAACCCAAACATTGGATACATAATTGGACCACTTCAGTTTGCTTTTAGCATATTGCCAAGTCCGCTGCAGCCAAGACACTTTGGGCTCCGAGGCATCTTCAGAGGTTGTTGGTAAATCCATCTGGTTATCCGCCATGGTGACTGTCACATGATCGCTGTGCCTGGATTCATGTGGGTCTGAATTGTCACCTAAAGCCATGTCAATAGCCACATCTGCTCGCTGACCACGGTGCTTAATCTTCTTCCCAGGTATTTTATGGATCTCATAATATGGTGGAGTGACCTTATAATGATATAGGTTAGTATACCGCCAAAGGAAACTCGTCACGTAATGTATGAGACACACGACAGGCACAGAGAGAACTGGGATATCTGCAAAATAGCGACAGGATACAATATATTAGACCTATATTCATTCATGTATTTATGTATATATATATATATATATATATATATATAGATATATATATATATATATATATATATATATATATAGATATATATATATATATATATATATATATATGTCTGTGTGTGTGTGTTCACACAAAATCATTTATCTCACAGGAGTAAACCTTTACCCAATTGCTGTAAGAGACTTAAAGGGTACTCTGCCCCTAGACATCTTATCCCCTATGTAAAGGATAGGGGATAAGATGTCTGATCGCCGGGGTCCCGCAGCTGGGACCCCAGCGATCTCTGTGCAGCACCTAGCCTTTATTCAGAACACTGGGTGACAGGGTCGTAACGTCACAGCCACGCCCCTCGTGACATCACACCACACCCCCTCCCATAGACTTACATTGAGGGGGCGTGGCCGTGATGTCACGACCCCCACCGCCCGCTCCAAGCATTCAGAACTCTACTATATTAACTTTACACTAATACATTCATGTAAAATCCATTTTTAAACAGACATTTTGGAAGTTTTCATTATTCCTACCTCTTAGCTTCATGGTCGCCGTCCCTACAGGATCCTTTTGCCTAAATAGACAAAATTCTCTTCAATTTGCAAAATAAGCGCAGGTCTAGTAGGAGAACGTGTTCACCCGCCGAACCGAGGAAATAAGTGTTAGGGATTGGATTCTACCCTGGAGAAAGTCTCTTTGATGTGTGATGTCACAGCAGATGACATCACGTGTATGTGTATCCATTGTAATGGCTGTACTGTACTTTACTTACACTATGTACAGTTATACTGGGGGTTTACAAAGGATTTGAAGATTACAGTTTTAACCCCTTTAGAAGTCACAGCCCATTTTGGTCTTGAGGACAAAGGACAGTTTCATTTTTATGTTTAAAATTTTTCCTCCTCCCCTTCTAAGAGCCATAAATCTTAAAATGTTCAACCTAAAGACCCATATGAGGGTTTGTTTCTTTTGCGACCAACTGTACTTTGTAATGAAACCTTTAATTTTAACATAAAATATATGGTACTATAAAAATGTATATATATTATTTGCGGCAGGAAATTGAGAAGTAAACGGCAATTTTGCAACTTTTGATAGTTTTTATTTTTACACAGTGAAGTGTATGATAACACCGACATGTTCTTTTTATACTGTGGGTCAATGTTTGGGTACACGCTTTACTCTTTTTGTACTGTTTAAAAAAAAAAATCAAACTTTTTGAACATTGTAAGTACGTTTTAAATTGTACGAGGGCTAATTTTTTTCCGTATACATCCCTGCATACGGAAAAAGTCATAGAGGTCAGAAGAGGACAATTTTAAAGGTACTAATTTTGGTGCAAAAAGTTATAACTTTTAATGTTAAACAAAATCAAACCTTAATGAGCTGGATATCAATTTAATTGTATGGATCTAAAGAACAAGGTGTCATTTTTACCGAAAAGTGCACTGTGTAGAATCGGAAGTCCCTAAAAAAAAATTCAAAATGGTGTTTGTTTTTTTTTCAATTTTGCCCCACTAATATTTTTTTTCTCGTTTTGCTGTAGATTTTGTGGTGAAATGATTGATGTCATTACAAAGTACAATAAGTGGCGCAAAAAAACAGCCCTTATAGGAGTCTGTGTTATGATTTTAAGAAGGTGAGGAGGAAAAAACTTAAGCGCAAAAATGAAAACCTGTTGTCCTGAATTTTTCATGTTCACTGCACCTGCACTCACATTTAACCCATGGACATGTTTTATTCATATGGTTATGCTTGTACTGGCACTTAATCTGTGATTTGTTGTTTTTATCGGTACCACATTTGCGTACATGTGATTTTTGATGACTTTTTTTTATTTTATTTTTTTCTGGGATGTGATCACAATTCAGCATTGGACTTTTTTTATTTTTACGTTTTATGCCGTTCACCATATGGAATCATTAACACTATATTTTAATAATTCTGACTTTTCTGGACATTGTTATGCCAAATATGTTGATTAATTTTTTTTTTTTTTTACAAATTTTTATTTGTAAAATGGGAAGAGGGGGAATTAATTTTTTTATTGGAGGAGATACTTATTCCCATTATTAAATTATAACAGTTAATAGCTATCTTTTGATTTTTAATACTGATCAGTAATATCGACAATCTACTTCTCTGGTCTCAAGATCTCTGGAGATGGCGCACTACAATGCTCAGAAGAGGAGGAGCGCCATTGAGCTTTTGGAGAGAGAATTTGTTTGGAATGGGAGTCAGGGACCATGTGCGTTTACAAAGGCCCCCGTGGTGCCAGAACAGTGGACCCCCCACATGTGAACCGATTTTGGAAACTACACCCCTCACAGAATTTAATAAGGGGTGCAGTGAACATTTACACCCCACTGGCGTTTGACAGGTCTTTGGAACAGTGGGCTGTGCAAATGAAAAAATGCATTTTTCATTTTCAAGGGCCACTGTTCCAAAATTCTGTCAGACACCTGTGGGGTGTAAATGCTCACTGTACCCCCTTATTACATTACATGAGGGGTGTAGTGTCCAAAATGGGACTACATGTGGGGGGGGGGGGTCCATTGTACTGGTACTATGGGGGCTTTGTAAACACACGTGGCCTTCAATTCCGGACAAAATTTATCTTCAAAAGCCCTATGGCACTCCTTCTCTTCTCAGCATTGTAGTGCACCCGCAGAGCACTTCACATCCACATATGGGGTATGTTCTTAATCTGAAGAACAAATTTTGGGGGGCTTTTTTTCCTATTTTCCCTTATGAAAATGAAAAATTTAGGGTAATGCCAGCATTTTAGTGATTTTTTTTTTTTTTTTTTCATTTTCCCATCCAACTTTAATGAAAATTATTTAGTGTTAAGGCTCACTATACCCCTTATGTTCTGTGCGGGTTGTAGTTTCCAAAATGGGGTCACATGTGGGTATTTATTTTTTTGCGTTTATGTCAAAACCACTGTAAAATCAGCCACCCCTGTGCAAATCACCAATTTAGGCCTCAAATGGTCATGGTGGGCTCTCACTCCTGAGCATTGTTGTGCGTCTGAGAGCATTTTACACCCACATATGTTGTATTTCCGTGCTTTTCCTTTTACCGCTTGTGAAAATAAAAAGTATGGGGAAACATCAGCATGTTAGTGTAAAAATTTTAATTTTTTTACACTAACAGGCTGGTGTAGCCCCCAACTTTTCCTTTTCATAAGGGGTAAAAGGAGAAAAAGCCCCCCAAAATTTGTAGTGCAATTTCTCCCGAGAACGGAAATACCCCATATGTGTCCCTAAACTGTTTCCTTGAAATACGACTGGGCCATGTGCATTTGAGGACTAAATTATTGATTGCATAGGGGTATTCTTCGCCAGTGATTCCCAAACAGGGTGCCTCCAGCTGTTGCTAAACTCCCAGCATGCCTGGACAGTCTTTGGCTGTCTGGAAATGCTGGGAGTCGTTGCTTTGCAACAGGTGGAGGCTCCGTTTTGGAAACACTGCCATACGATACATTTTTCTTTATTGAAGCGGAAAACTCACTGTAAACTCGCCCGTGTGAATGTACCCTGTACAGACCGTGCCTGCTGGGAGTTGAACTTTTGCAACAGCTGGAGGCACACTGGTTGGAAAACCTTCAGTTAGGTTCTGTTACCTAACTCAGTATTTTCCAACCATTGTGCCTCCAGCTGTTGCAAAACTACAACTCCCAGCATGTACTGATCGCCAAAGGGCATGCTGGGAGATGTACAGGGTGGGCCATTTATATGGATACACCTTAATAAAATGGGAATGGTTGGTGATATTAACTTCCTGTTTGTGGCACATTAGTATATGTGAGGGGGGAAACTTTTCAAGATGGGTGGTGACCATGGCGGCCATTTTGAAGTTGGCCATTTTGAATCCAACTTTTGTTTTTTCAATAGAAAGAGGGTCATGTGACACATCAAACTTTTTGCGAATTTCAAAAGAAAAACAATGATTTGCTTGGTTTTAATGTTCATGAGTTATTTAGAAGTTTCTGACCACTTCTAAAATGTGTTCAATGTGCTGCCCATTGTGTTGGATTGTCAATGCAACCCTCTTCTCCCACTCGTCACACACTGATAGCAAAACCGCAGGAGAAATAGTAGCACAGGCTTCCAGTATCCGTAGTTTCAGGTGCTGCAGAATGGGCAAAACAAATATTGGAACAGGACCCTCAGTTTACGCAGAAGATTTGTTCAGTGATGAGGCAAACTTTTATGTGAATGGTGAAGTTAAAGGGGTACTCCACCCCTAGACATCTTATCCCCTATCCAAAGGATAGGGGATAAGATGCCTGATAGCCTCACGCCCCTTCCCATAGACTTGCATTGAGGGGACGGGGCGTGACGTCACATGAGGGAGGAGTCATAACATCACAAACTTCTGTTCCCATGGTCGGGACTCAGACCCTCCAGCGCTTCCCGAGCAGAAAAAAAGGTGGGTGCCGCATGCTATATTGCGGGGGTCCCCAGCGGCGGGACCCCCGCGATCAGACATCTCGCTATAAGATGTCTAGGGGTGGAGTACCCCTTTAACAATCAAAACCACCGCTATTGGTCTGACACTAACCCACATTGCATAGATCCCTGCAAGACTGTTGGAACACAAAAATTGATGGTATGGTGTAGTATATGGGGTACAAAGATAGTGGGGCCATTCTTCATCAATGGAAACCTCAAGGCCACTGGATATGCGAAATTGCTACATGATGATGTGTTTCCCTCTTTATGCACTGAAGCTGGCACGTTCCCTGAGTTTTTTCTAGCAAGATGGTGCACCACCACATTATGGGTGTCAGGTCCGAGCATTCCTAGATGAAAAGTTTCCTGGAAAGTGGATTGGTCGTCGTGGGCCAGTTGAATGGCCCCCAAGGTCTCCCGATCTGACCCCCTTAGACTTTTATCTTTGGGGTCATCTTAAGGCAATTGTCTATTCTGTGAAGATACGAGATGTGCAGCACCTGAAACTACGGATACTGGAAGCCTGTGCTAGCATTTCTCCTGCGGTGTATATAGTAGTATATAGCAGTGTATACGGATACTGGAAGCCTGTGCTAGCATTTCTCCTGCGGTGTTGCTATCAGTGTGTGAAGAGTGGGAGAAGAGGGTTACATTGACAATCCAACACAATGGGCAGCACATTGAACACTATGTAAGTGGTCAGAAATTTGTAAATAACTCATGAAAGAATAAAGTTACGTTAAAACCAAGCACATCATTGTTTTTCTTGTGAAATTCCCAATAAGTTTGATGTGTCATATAACCCTCTTCTTATTGAAAAAACTAAAGTTGGATTCAAAATGGCCAACTTCAAAACGACCGCCATGGTCACCACCCATCTTGAAAAGTTTCCCCCCTCACATATACTAATGTGCCACAAACAGGAAGTTAATATCACCAACCATTCCCATTTTATTAAGGTGTATCCATATAAATGGCCCACCCTACAGTTATGCAACAGTTGGAGGTACGCAACTACAACTCCCAGCATGCCAAGACAGCTGTTTGCTGTTTGGGCACGCTGGGATTTGCAGTTTTGCAACATCTGGAGGGCTACAGTTTAGAGACCACTGCACAGTGATCTCCAAATTGTGGCCCTCCAGATATTGCTAGGCAACTCACCAGCTTCCGTAGGATCCAGGGAGCCGTACCGCCATCCTCTTCTGCCGCCGATCGCCGCCCGCTGCTGCCACCGATGGGTAAGTGGACTTCGGTGACGGTCCCTGACGGTTTCCCCGTTCTGACCCACCTATTGTGGGTGGGCAGAATGGGGAAACCGAAAGTTAAACCCCCCCCCTGTCCCCAAACTGCTAAAAATAAATAAATAAATGTTTTATGGTCACTGCACTTGCACTCACATTTAACCCCTGGACATGTTGTATTCATATAGTAATTGCTTGTATGGGCACTGGTAATCATGGAATATTATATGAGATGCTCCGCCAGAATTTTCCATGATTCAAAATTTGGTGACAAACTCAGCAATTTTGACGGAAAAAAAAGGGTTGCGAAAAAGAACTCTCACATATTTTAGTCTCTTAAGGACAGAGCCCTTTTTCACCTAAAAGGGGTACTCTGCCCCTAGACATCTTATCCCTTATCCAAAGGATAGTGGATAAGATGGAAGATTGCCGGGGTCCCGCTGCTGGGGACCCCCAGGATCTCTGCTGCGCCACACCTCTATTGTTACTGCACAGAGCGTGTTTGCTCTGCGCGTAATGACGGGTGATACAGGGGACGGAGCATCGTGATGTCACGGCTCCGCCCCCTCGTGACGTCACGACCCGCCCCCTCAATACAAGTCTATGGGAGGGGGCATGGCGGTTGCCACACCCCCTGCCACAGACTTGCATTAAGGGGGTGGGCCGTGATGTCACAAGGGGCGGAGCTGTGACGTCACGCTGCTCCGTCCCTTGTATCACCCGTCATTACGCAGAGAGTGAACTCGCTCTGTGCAGTAATAATAGTGCGGTGCCGCAGCGGCGATCCCGGGGGTCCCCAGCAGAGGGACCCCGGCGATCGGACATCTTATACCCTATCCTTTGGATAGGGGATAAGATGTGTAGGGGCGGAGTACCCATTTAAGGATTCAGCCCTTTTTTGCAATTCTGACCACTGTCACTTTATACATTAATAACTCTAAGATGCTTTTACTGATTATTCTGATTCCGAGATTGTTTATTCGCGACATATTCAACTTTAACACAGTGGTAAATTTTCATCGTTACTTGCATCCATTCTTGGTGAAAAATCCCCAAATTTCATGAAAATTTTGCATTTTTCTAACTTTGAAACTCTGCTTTTAAGGAAAATGGATATTGCTAATAAATGATATATTGATTCCCATATACAATATGTCTACTTTATATTTGCATCATGAAGTTGATATGTTTTTGCTTTTGGAAGACATCAGAGGGCTTCAAAGTTCAGCAGCAATTTTCCAATTTTCCACAAAATTTTTTCAGGGACCAGTTCAGTTTTGAAGTGCGTTTGAGGGGTCTTCTTATTAGATATACCCCATATATGACCCCATTATAAAAACTGCACCCCCCAAAGTATTCAAACTGACATTCAGAAAGTGTGTTAACCCTTTAGGTGTTTCACAAGAATAGCAGCAACGTTAAGGAGAAAATTCAAAATCTTCATTTTTTACACTCGTATGTTCTTGCAGAACCATAGAAACATAGAATGTGTCGGCAGATAAGAACCATTTGGCCCATCTAGTCTGCCCAATAATCTGAATACTATGAATAGTCCCTGGCCCTATCTTATATGAAGGATAGCCTTATGCTTATCCCATGCATGTTTAAACTCCTTCACTGTATTTGCAGCGACCACTTCTGCAGGAAGGCTATTCCATGTATCCACTACTCTTTCAGTAAAGTAATACTTCCTGATATTACTGCAAAGACCTTTGCCCCTCTAATTTAAAACTATGTCCTCTTGTGGTAGTTTTTCTTCTTTAAAATATGCTCTCCTCCTTTACCTTGTTGATTCCCTTTATGTATTTAAAAGTCTCTATCATATCCCCTCTGTCTCTTCTTTCTTCCAAACTATACATGTTAAGGTCCTTTAACCCCTTAAGGACCGGGGTTTTTTCCATTTTTGCATTTTCGTTTTTTGCTCCTTGCCTTTAAAAAATCATAACTCTTTCAATTTTGCACCTAAAAATCCATATGATGGCTTATTTTTTGCGCCACCAATTCTACTTTGTAATGACATCAGTCATTTTGCCCAAAAATCTACGGTGAAACGGAAAAAAAAATCATTGTGCGACAAAATTGAAAAAAAAACGCAGTTTTGTAACTTTTGGGGGCTTCCGTTTCTACGTAGTACATTTTTCGGTAAAAATGACACCTTATCTTTATTTTGTAGGTCCATACGATTAAAATGATACCCTACTTATATAGGTTTGATTTTGTCGGACTTCTGGAAAAAATCATAACTACATGAAGGAAAATTAATACGTTTAAAATTGTCATCTTCTGACCCCTATAACTTTTTTATTTTTCTGTGTATGGGTAGTATGAGGGCTAATTTTTTACGCCCTGATCTGAAGTTTTTAACGATACCATTTTTTGCATTGATAGGACTTATTGATCGCTTTTTATTCATTTTTAAATGATATAAAAAGTGACCAAAAATGCACTATTTTGGACTTTGGAATTTTTTTGCGCACACGCCATTGACCGAGTGGTTTAATTAATGATATATTTTTATAATTCGGACATTTCCGCACGCAGTGATACCATATATGTTTATTTTTATTTACACTGTGTTTTTTTTTTTTTTTATTGGAAAAGGGGGGTGATTCAAACTTTTAATAGGGGAGGAGTTAAATGATCTTTATTCACTTTTTTTTTTGCAGTGTTATAGGTCCCATAGGGACCTATAACACTGCACAAACTGATCTTCATCATTGATCACTGGTTTCTCATAAGAAACCAGTGATCAACGATTCTGCCGCATGACTGCTCAGGCCTGGATCTCAGGCACTGAGCAGTCATTCGGCGATCGGACAGCGAGGAGGCAGGTAGGGGCCCTCCCGCTGTCCTGTCAGCTGTTCGGGATGCCGCGATGCAGCTCTGAGCGCGCGGCTAAAGGGTTAATAGCGCGCGGCGCCGCGATCGGCGCTGCGCGCTATTAGAGGCGGGTCCTGGCTTCACTATGACGCTGGGCCCGCCGTGATATGACGCGGGGTTACTGTGTAACCCCGCGTTATATCAGGAGAGCAGGACCAAGGGCGTACCTGTACGCCCTTGGTCCTTAAGGGGTTAACCTTTCCTTGTAAGTTTTATTCTGCAATCCATGTACTAGTTTAGTAGCTCTTCTCTGAACTCTCTCTAGAGTATCTATATCCTTCTGGAGATACGGCCTCCAGTACTGCGCACAATATTCCAATTGAGGTCTCACCAGTGTTCTGTACAGCGGCATGAGCACTTCTCTCTTTCTACTGCTTATACCTCTCCCTATACAGCCAAACATTCTGCTAGCGTTTCCTGCTGCTCTTTTACATTGTCTACCTACCTTTAAGTCTTCTGAAATAATTACCCCTAAATCAATTTCCTCAGATACTCAGGTCAGGGCAATGTCAAATAATCTATATTCTGCCTGAGGGTTTTTACGCCCCAGGTGCATTATCTTGCACTTATCCACATTTAATTTCAGTTGCCAGAGTTCTGACCATTCTTCTAGTTTGCCTTAATCCTTTTCCAATTGGCGGATCCCTCCAGGAACATCAACCCTGTTACATATCTTTGTGTCATCAGCAAAAAGACATACCTTACCATCGAGACCTTCTGTAATATCGCTAATGAAGATATTAAACAATATTGGTCCCAGTACAGATCCCTGAGGTCCCCACTGGTGACAAGACCTTGCTCTGAATATTCTCCATTGACTACAACCCTCTGTTGTCTGTTACTCAGCCACTGCCTAATCCACTCAACAATATTGGAGTCCAAGCTCTATGACTGTAGTTTATTGATAAGTCTTCTATGTGGGACAGTGTCAAAAACCTTACTAAAATTTAGATATGCAATGTCTACTGCCCCTCCGCCATCTATTAGTTTAGTCACCCAGTCAAAAAAATCTATAAGATTTGTTTGAAATGATCTCCCTGAAGTAAACCCATGTTGTTTTTCATCTTGCAATCCATAGGATTTTAGATGTTCCCCTATCCTATACTTTAGTAGGGTTTCCATTAATTTCCCCACTATTGATGTCAGACTTACTGGCCTATAGTTGCTTGATTCCTCCTTACTACCTTTCTTGTGAATGGGCACAACATTTGCTAATTTCCAATCTTCCGGGACGGCTCCTGTTACCATTGATTGGTTAAATAAATCTGCTAACGGTTTTGCTAGCTCACCACTAAATTCTTTTAATAATTTTGGGTGTATCCCATCAGGCCCCTGTGATTTATTTGTCTTCACTTAAGGCAGTCGGCTAGCCCCTTATTCTATTCTACATGCCTTCCTTCCTTTGTTTTTAATTTAGTTATTCCTTGTTTTGATTTCCTTTTTTCATTTATATATCTGAAGAATGTCTTATCCCCTTTTTTCACAGACTGAGCTAGTTTTTCTTCTGCCTGTGCTTTAGAAGTCCTTATAACTTGCTTGGTCTCTTTCTGCCTAGTCTTGTAGAATTCCCTATCTTCATTGATCTGGGTTGTTTTATAATTACTAAATGCTAGTTTTTAGTTTTTTATGATTTTGGCCACTTCTGCTGAGTACCACAGTGGTCTCTTCCTTTTTCTGCTTTTACTGACAAGTCTTGTGCAATTTTCTGTTGCCTTCAATAAAGCGTCTTTTAAGTAGTCCCATTTCTCCTGAACTCCATGTAATTTGTTCCAGTCTGATAGGGACTCATTTATGACTAATCTCATTTTTGAAAAGTCTGTTTTTCTAAAATCTAAAACTTTTGTTTTTGTGTGGTGTGACTCCTTCACTGTTCTTATATTAAACCACACTGACTGGTGATCACTAGATCCAGAGCTTTCGCCAACAATAACATCATATACCAAATCCCCATTTGTGAAAACCAAATCCAAAATGGCCTCCTTCCGCGTTGGCTCCTCAACCACTTGTAGAGATAATCCCAGTAGGGAATTTAGAATATTTGTACTCCTGACAGAACTAGCTATTTTGGTTTTCCAGTTTATATCCGGAAGATTGAAGTCTCCCATAATGATAACTTCTCCTTTCATTGTCATTTTAGATATTTTTTCAACTAGTAGATCATCTACTTCTTTAACTTGGCCAGGTGGTCTGTATATCACACCTACACGAGTTACTGCACGGTTACCAAACTGCAACGTAACCCAAACTGACTCTGTGGTTTCCTCACTAACTTGTATTAGGTTAGATTTTATGCTATCTTTCACATACAGGGCCACTCCTCCTCCTTTCTTGCCTTCTCTGTCTCTTCTGTATGAAGAGTACCCTGGTATGGATATGTCCCAGTTATTCCTTTCATTAAACCATGTCTCAGTAACGGCATTGGTTGTGTAGTGTTTTTATGGTACATTCACATGGGCGGAGATTTACAGTAAGTTTGAGCTGCAATGGAAAATTTGGAAAAACTCCCAGCATGCACTGACAGACCATACATGCTGGGAGTTGTAGTTATGCAACAGCTGGAGGCACATTGGTTGCGAAACACTGAGAGTTTGTTACTTTACTCAGTGTTTCGCAACCATTGTGCCTTCAGCTGTTGCAAAACTAGAACACCCAGCATGTACAGTCTCTCAGTGCATGCTGGGAGTTGTAGGCACACTGGTTGCAAAACACTGAGGTAGGTAACAAACTCTGTTTCACAACCAATGTGTCTCCAGCTGTTGCAAAACTGCAACAATCAGCATGCATTGACAGCCGAAGGGCATGCTGAGAGTTGTAGTTTTGCAACAGCTGGAGGCACACTGCTACAACTCCCAGCATACCCTTTGGTAGTCTGTGCATGTTGGGAGTTGTAGTTATGAAAAACTAGATGCACACTTTTTCATAGAAAAAATGTGCCTCCAGCTGTTGCATTACCACAACTCCCAGCATGCACAGACTACCAAAGGGCATGCTGGGAGTTGTAGTTGCTAAGCAACATCAGGAGGTGAACAGGCCTCACCTCCTGCTGTATCCTGCCGCCGGGCCCGATCCTGCTGCTGCTTCGACCGATCAATCACGTGATCGTGAGGTGTCACCCATGCCACCTCACTCCTGCTGAGTAAGGGGGAATGGGGCTGTCTCGGACAGCCCCATTCACCCTTTTTTTCCGGGTCACCGGGTCACCAGAGACCCAGTTGACACGGAATAACCACAAATCGCACATCTGAATGGACCTCTGGACCCCCCCTGGGCAATATGCCAGGATGCCTGCTGAACGATATCAGCAGGCATCCCGGTCCATGCCCAGCGAGTGGCAGGGGCTGGAAGAACGCAGGGCATACCTATATGCCCTGAGTCCTTAAGGACTCAGAAATGGGGGCGTATGGATACGCCCTGCGTCCTTAAGGGGTAAATATTTTAAAAGCAGCACAAGAGAGCTTTAAAAATGTGAGGCGAAAAAAAATGGTGTGATTAATATCGCTGGAACAGAAATTACAGTAATTTTTTGATATCTCACCCAATGTGAACTGAACTCAACCCACTTGTAAGTCTGAGTTTACCTGCTACCACATTGAGATCTGGTGACTGGGGTGTTGCAATATGTAACAGGATCTGGTTGTATAAACCCTGGGGGCAAGATGTTGTAAACCCCTTAGTGTTCGTGACGCCAGGATGTGGTTATTCCGGTATGGTAACCGCCGTCAACCAACCCAGAAACGGTTTGTAATAAAGGAATGTCCACAGCAAGGATTCTGAATAAACTGGAACTTTTACTTGAAATGTTTAGGGAACAGTCTTTACAATTATGCAGTTCCTTCAGAGGCCACCGGGACACAGGATACCTTGCAGGCTTGCTGGGACTTGTAGTTTTGAGGATATTTATGCAGGCCACTGTGCTACTAATATATTCCTTAGCTGAGGAGTAGTCACTGGATTTGTAGAGAGAATTGTAACTCACGTTTTAGAAGTGGCTGTGTTTCTTTAGGCTTTGGCCTAGATGAGAGGAATTTGCAGTATACAGGACTTTGTGCTTCCTTTTAAGTCCAAGAGATAAGAGAGAAAGAATAGAGACTTCAGCACCTTATATACTAGGGGGCTGGACTAAAGCCCATTGGTTGCTAATGCCTGGGGTTCCTGTGCCCATGGAACTCTGGGTATATCACATGACAGTAGATCACATGACCAAGGAAGGTCCTATACATTTTATACAAACTGTACAACTTTATACATATGAATAATAGATACACATAATTAATATACACTGCATTTATATGAGACAACAAGGGGGGAGCCCTGCAGGAGAGCCCTATGGACCTAAGAGACTCTTCCTGAGGGGACAGGTCCTGTACCGGGACACCTCAAACCCCCTTGTTTAATGAAAGTCGCCCTCAACGTCTGTCCCCTTAGGGAGAGGAGCGAAATGGCCATTGGGCCGGATGTAGTCCTGAAGCATTTAACTATAACGTCCAATTTCAGTACACATTAAAATGTCCATACATGCTCTGTAACTTGGGAACAGGATGACATTGGTTAACTTTAGTACTTGCTGGATATAATTAACCATTTAATGGTTGAGACAAGGTTCCTTAAAGGGGTACTCCGCTGCCCTGTGTCGGAAGCTCCGCTCCCCAGCGTCCGGAAGTTTATTGTTCCTGCCGCTGTGTGCGGGCTTCCGTGTTCAGGGCTGCCCCTCGTGACGTCACGCCCGCCCCCTTCATGATGTCATGCCCGCCCCCTCAATGAAAGTCTATGGGAAGGGGGCGTGATGGCCATCGTGCCCCCCTTCGCATAGTCTTTCGCTGAGGGGGAGGGCGTGACATCACGAAGGGGGCCGGCGTGACGTCACGAGGGGCAGCCCTGAACATGGAAGCCCGCACACAGCGTCCGGAACAATAAACTTCCGGACGCTGGGAAGCGGAGCATCCGACACAGGGCAGCGGAGTACCCCTTTAAGAACACAGCCATGAATATGGTAACAATACTTTTACATTTTACAACAATACCTTTATTTTTTTTTATTATTTTTTTTTTTATAGAGACATACCTACATATTATTATGCATCTCTAATGACTATGCACATATTATTAGTACTATCACATTTGAATGACTGACAATCTTACTGACATTTGACTGCTATCTACAGTGGGGATCAAAAGTTTGGGCACCCCATGTAAAAATTTGTATTAAAGAAGCCAAGGAAAGATGGAAAAATCTCCAAAAGGCATCAAATTACAGATTTGACATTCTTTTAATACGTCAACAAAAGTTAGATTTTATTTCCATCATTTACACTTTCAAAATAGCAGAAAACAAAAAGATGGCGTCTGCAAAAGTTTGGGTACCCTGCAGAATTTATAGCATGCACTGCCCCCTTTGCACAGCTGAGACCTGCCAGTGTCATGGATTGTTCTCAATCATCATCTGGGAAGACCAGGTGATGTGAATCTCAAAGGTTTTAAATGCCCAGACTCATCTGACCTTGCCCCAACAATCAGCACCATGGGTTCTTCTAAGCAGTTGTCTAGAAATCTGAAACTGAAAATAGTTGATGCTCACAAAGCTGGAGACGGCTATAAGAAGATAGCAAAACGTTTTCAGATGTCAATATCCTCTGTTCGGAATGTAATTAAGAAATGGCAGTCATCAGGAACAGTGGAAGTTAAAACAAGATCTGGAAGACCAAAAAAATATCAAACAAAACAGCTCGCAGGATTGTGAGAAAAACAATTCAAAACCCAGAAAGATCTGGCATACACTGGAGTTGTGGTACCCTATTCCACTATAAAAAAATACTTGTACAAATATGGTCTTCATGGAAGAGTCATCAGAAGAAAACCTCTTTTACATCCTCACCACAAAAATTAGCGTTTGACCGTTTTGGAAACAAGTTCTGTGGATCGATGAGGTTAAAATTGAACTTTTTGGCCGGAATGAGCAAAGGTACGTTTGGAGAAGAAGGGGAACAGAATTTAATGA
The DNA here is from genome assembly GCF_029499605.1 of Hyla sarda. Classification (NCBI taxonomy): domain Eukaryota; kingdom Metazoa; phylum Chordata; class Amphibia; order Anura; family Hylidae; genus Hyla; species Hyla sarda. Next base: position 473,170,252 of record NC_079190.1, read on the forward strand.
AAAGCACCTCTGTCCAACTGTTAAGCATGGGTGGGAGGATCAAACCTTCATCATCACCGCTTGTCAATGTCTGATACAGTGGTCTTCTGCGGACCTCCAGAGGTTTCAAAACTACAACTCCCAGCAAGCCCGGGCAGCCATCGGCTGTCCGGGCTTGCTGGGAGTTGTAGTTTTGAAACCTCTGGAGGTCCGCAGGTTGAAGACCACTGCGGCCTTCGACATCATCCAGCCCCCCCTCTCACCCCCTTTAGTTCTGTACTCACCTCCGTTCGGCGGGACGGTGCTCCACTGGTCCGGTGCTGCAGGACTGTCCGGTGGGGAGGTCGTCCGGTGGGATAGTGGTTCCGGGCTGCCATCTTCACCGGGGGGCCTCTTCTCCGCGCTTCGAGCCCGAAATAGAGGTGTTGCCTTGACGACGACGCAGACGGACGTTGGTAATGAACATCCCCCTGCTTTGTCGTCAAGGCAACGTGACTATTCTGGGCCCGAAGCGCCCACCCCTAGTCCACCCCTAGTCACCTCTCACCCCTATAGTTATTACTCTAGTCATATGCTCCTTATTTGTGGAAGTTTAACTGTATAAAATGTACATAAATAGTTAATTACCTGTGAGAAGCGTAGCAGGACCTGCGGGTCACGTGATCAGGTAAACTCAATGGTATTTTTGCTTGAGGACCTTTGGAGGTCCCTGTGACATAATGAACTCATTTCCTTTGTGACGGTGAGGGACAGATGGCTGGACCAATCAAAACGGCCCCGCCCCTGCCCATATAAGGGCGCGGCGGCCATTAATCTCTCTTGGTTTCTGGCTGTTGACGAGAAAGGATCTGCGCTGCTGTCATCAGTGTGTCTAGGCCTTAGCCTTGCGGCGATGGCTGTTCTATTCCAAATTGCGAGTGTATCAATCACTAAACACTCTGCAAGACCACCGGACCTTATCTATCCCCTAAATCCGGACGGATCTTCGCAATATACCCTGAATTCAGAGACTATTATCTAAAGTCAAGGTCCGCAACATCTGTCAGTCATTTAAGTATAGAGAGACTGTTTAATTGAGACTGTTACTACTCTGTGGATGTACCGCAAGCCTTTAAGTAAAGTTTATGCAAGTTCAAATTCAACTATCTTGTGGACCTTCAGTCTTTATTCTTCTGCACCTATCGTTACTGGGAAGGGCGGCGATAGGCCGGAGAGTCATCTCAACATACTAGCCCTCAGCCTGGCGTCACGAACTATAGGGTTAACATTAACCCCTGATATACCAAAGCAAATCTCTGACTGTACTACCCCTACCCCTGAGACTTACCACACACGCAACTCTAACTTCCAGCATGGCAAGTCAGCAGTTTGCTGTTCGTGCATGCTGGGAGTTGTAGTTTTGCAACATCTGGAGGGCCACAGTTTAGAGATCATTGCACAGTGATCTCCAAACTGTGGCCCTCCAGATGTTGCAAAACTACAAATCCCAGCATGCCCTGACAGCCAACAGCTGTCTGGGCATGCTGGGAGTTGTAGTTTAGCAACATAAGGAGGCTTACAGTTTACAGAAATCACTGCATGGTGACAATCAGATGTCCAAGACAGCTGATGTCCCCTAGACAGGAGCACTAGGATGGGTATGGGGGGGGGTTATAGGGGTCTGTTTGATGTTTTATTTCACACAGAGCTCACACAGCTCCAATCTCCTCACAGATCTCCCTACACTGAGGAGATCGGAGCTGTGAAAGGCAGTTTTTTTCAACTGCCTCTGCTGTGATTGGTCAATCTGGATTGATTGACCAATCACAACAATCAGGGGGCCAGGCCAGCCATGGGGAGACCCGCGGACGATGTCTGTGATGATCAGCTGTCTATGAAAGCTGAAGTCACTTCAATGTCACAGCATGTTTCCATGTTTACATGCTGTGACAGTTTAGCTTCAGGACGAGCCGGCTCATCTAACGCGGCAAGTACTCGCTGATTAGGACGATCAATTAATACTGATCGGTAATATCGACAATCTACTTCTCTGGTCTGCCAACGTTACAAAATGTGGGCTCAAAATTGAGCAAAAAAGCCCCCAGAGTACGGATATTCATGGTGCGGCATAGTATGTTTTTAATACTTTTTTTATTTCTGAGGACGGTGGATGGGTTTTTGCGGGATAGTTGGAGTGCAGCTATTTAGTGCCAGGCAGGCTAGTTAGGGTGTCACCAGATGCGGTACCCCCCCCCCCCCCCCCCCCTTGTCACTCTCTAGCAATGCTACTGGTAATAAAGGGTAGATAAAGAACTTCTGCTATTTACATAAGGGAAAACTTTTCTGCTTTAACCCCTTAAGGATCGAGGTCATTTTGGCCTTAAGGACCAGAGCATTTTTTGCACATCTGACCACTGTCACTTTAAGCATTACTAACTCTGGGATGCTTTTACTTATGAAGTTGATTCCGAGATAGTTTTTTCGTGACATATTCTACTTTATCATAGTGGTAAGTTTTCGTCAATACTTGCATCATTTCTTGGTAAAAAATTCCCAAATTTTAAAATTTTGCTTTTTTTTTTTAACCTTGAAGCTCTCTGCTTGTGAGGAAAATAGACAAACCAAATAAATTATATGTTGATTCACATATACAATCTCTTCATGTTTGCATCATAAAGTTGACATGTTTTTTTTTTTACTTTTGGAAGACATCAGTGGGCTTCAAAGTTCAGCAGCAATTTTCAAATTTTTCTCAAAATTTTCAAAATCTGAATTTTTCAGGGACCAGTTCAGATTTGAAGTGGATTTGAGGGGTCTTCATATTAGAAATACCCCATAAATTACCCCATTATAAAAACTGCACCCATCAAAGTATACAAAATTATATTCAGAATGTTTGTTAACCCTTTAGGTGTTTAACAGGAATAGCAGTAAGTTTAAGGAGAAAATTGAAGACCCAGTATTTACACCCCACTGGCGTTTGACAGATCTTTGGAACTGTAAGCTGTGCAAATGAAAAATTACATTTTTCATTTTCAAGGACCACTGTTCCAAAAATCTGTCAGACACCTGTGGGGCGTAAATGCTCACTGTACCCCTTATTACATTACTTGAGGGGTGTAGTTTCCAAAATGGGGTCACATGTGGGAGGGGTCCATTGTTCTGGCTCTATGGGGGCTTTGTAAACACACGTGGCCTTCAATTCCGGACAAAATTTATCTTCAAAAGCCCAATGGTGCTCCTTCTCTTCTGAGCATTGTAGTTCACCCGCAGAGCACTTTACATCCACATATGGGGTATGTTCTTACTCAGAAGAAATGGGGTTACAAATTTTGGGGGGCTTTTTCATATTTTCCCTTGTGAAAATGAAAAATTTAGGTTAACACCAACATATTATGTTTAGTTTTTTTTTTTCTAATTTTCCCATCCAAATTTAATGAAAAATTTTCAAACACCTGTGGGGTGTTAAGGCTCACTGTACCCCTTGTTACGTTCCGTGAGGGGTGTAGTTTCCAAAATGAGCCGCTGTAAAATCAGCCACCCCTGTGCAAATCACCAAATTAGACCTCAAATGTACATAGTGCGCTCTCACTCCTGAGCCCTGCTGTGCATCCGCAGAGAATTTTACGCCCACATATGGGGTATTTCCGTGCTCAGGATTTCCTTGAAATACGACTGGGCCCCGAAATGAGACAGCGCCTTGCGCATTTGAGGACTACATTAGGGATTGCATAGGAGTGGACATAGTGGTATTCTACGCCACTGATTCCAAACAGGGTGCCTCCAGCTGTTGCTAAATTCCCAGCATGCCTGGACAGCCAGCGGCTGTCCGGAAATGCTGGGAGTTGTTGTTTTGCAGCAGCTGGAGGATCTGTTTTGGAAACACGGCCATACGATACGTTTCTCATTTTTATTGGGGGGGAGACAGTGTAAGGGGGTGTATATGTAGTGTTTTACCCTTTATTATGTAGTGTAGTGTTTTTAGGGTACATTCGCACTGGCGGAGGTTTACGTTGAGTTGCCCACTAGGAGTTTGGGCTGTGGCGAAAAATTTGCCGCAGCTCAAACTTGAAGCAGAAAACTCACTGTAAACTCTCCCATGTGAATGTACCCTGTACATTCACATGGGGAGTTAAACCTCCAGCTGTTTCAAAACTACAACTCCCAGCATGCACTGACAGACCATGCATGCTGGTAGATGTACTTTAGCAATAGCTGGAGGCACACTGGTTGGAAAACCTTCAGTTAGGTTCTGTGACCTGACTCAGTACTTTCCAAACAGTGTGCCTCCAGCTTTTGCAAGACTACAATTCCCAGCATGTACTGATCGCCGAAGGGCATGCTGGGAGACGTAGTTATGCAACAGCTGGAGGTACGCAACTACAACTCCCAGCTTGCCGAGACAGCTGTTTGGGCATGCTGGGATTTGTAGTTTTGCAACAGCTGGAGGTTCACAGTTTAAGAGATCGCTTTACTGTGATCTCCAAACTGTGGCCCTCCAGATGTTGCAAAACTACATATCCCAGCATGCCCAGACAGCAAACTGCTGTGTAGGCATGCTAGGAGTTGTAGTTTTGCAACTTCTGGAGGGCTCCAGTTTAGAGACTACTGTATAGTGGTCTCAGACTGTAGACCTCCAGATGTTGCCAGGCAACTCACCAGCTTCCGTAGGATCCAAGGAGCCGCATCGTCGTTCTCCTCTTCTGCCACCGATCACCCCCATCGATCACCGCCTGCTACCGCCGCCCATGAGTAATTAAACTTCGGCGGCGGTCCCTGTCAGTTTCCCCATTCTGCCCTGCCTACTGTGGGTGGGTAGAACAGGGAAACCGAAAGTTAACCCCCCCGCCCCCAATTTGCTATTGGTCGTCGCTTCTTGATGACCAATAGTAAGGATAGGAGGGGTGGCACCCCTGCCACCTCACTCCTATCCCTTCAGGGGGATTGTGGGTGTCACGAACAACCGATATCCCCCTTATATTCCGGGTCACCATAGACCCGTATGACCCGGAATTGGCGACATGTTGCACGGGATGCCTGCTGAATGATTTCAGGAGGCATCCCAGTCCAGTCCCCAACCGATGCGCGGCGGGGACCTGAATTCCCACGGGCGTATGTATACGCCCTGGGTACTTAACGATAAAAAAAACAGGCTGTATCCATACGCCTGGGTCCTTAAGGAGTTAAGGGGTTAATAATAATAATAATAATTATAGTAATAAAAATAATGATACTGTTTCTACCATATCCACTTATCCAGAGATATTATGCTAAAGTTATATTGTCATCCTCCATTCCTGGGAATCCACCTCTCCCCTTCTACAGATCTCTGATTCCTTAATCATCCAATAGGGGGGCTTGTTTTCCCACTTATGTGCAAAATTTGTTTCCATGTGGACAATATCTTCTGTCTCTATTACAAGCTGTATGTCCAATATGGGAAATGTGCCTTGAATTATGCAGCTCCTCGCTCACTTGTTAATGTATCAAGTGACCCAGAGCCCACCACGTGGAGGTGGCTGCATTTCGGGCTCCTCCCCACCCCCACCCCCAACCATATGCAGACCTTGTGTGACCCAATCAGCATCTTGTTAAACTGGTTCACATTGATCGTCAATGGCCTTTGCTGTAATACTTCTTAGCTTTGTATGTAGGAAGTAAAATGGCATCTTGAATGTGGTCATCATGCCGGTTAGTGTGCGGTTGGCCATGGCCCATGCTCCAACCCACACATTGGATACATAATTGGACCACTTCAGTTTGCTTTTAGCATATTGCCAAGTCCGCTGCAGCCAAGACACTTTGGGCTCCGAGGCATCTTCAGAGGTTGTTGGTAAATCCATCTGGTTATCCTCCATGGTGACTGTCACATGATCGCTGTGCCTGGATTCATGTGGGTCTGAATTGTCACCTAAAGCCATGTCAATAGCCACATCTGCTCGCTGACCACGGTGCTTAATCTTCTTCCCAGGTATTTTATGGATCTCATAATATGGTGGAGTGACCTTATAATGATATAGGTTAGTATACCGCCAAAGGAAACTCGTCACGTAATGTATGAGACACACGACAGGCACAGAGAGAACTGGGATATCTGCAAAATAGCGACAGGATACAATATATTAGACCTATATTCATTCATGTATTTATGTATATATATATATATATATATATATATATATATATGTGTGTGTGTGTGTTCACACAAAATCATTTTTCTCACAGGAGTAAACCTTTACCCAATTGCTGTAAGAAACTTAAAGGGGTACTCTGCCCCTAGACATCTTATCCCCTATGTAAAGGATAGGGGATAAGATGTCTGATCGCCGGGGTCCCGCAGCTGGGACCCCAGTGATCTCTGTGCAGCACCCAGCCTTTGTTCAGAACACTGGGTGACAGGGTCGTAACGTCACAGCCACGCCCCTCGTGACATCATGCCACACCCCCTCCCATAGACTTACATTGAGGGGGCGTGGCTGTGATGTCACGACCCCCACCGCCCGCTCCAAGCTTTCAGAACTCTACTATATTAACTTTACACTAATACATTCATGTTAAATCCATTTTTAAACTGAAATTTTGGAAGGTTTCATTATTCCTACCTCTTAGCTTCATGGTCACCGTCCCTACAGGATCCTTTTGCCTAAATAGACAAAATTCTCTTCAATTTGCAAAATAAGCGCAGGTCTAGTAGGAGAACGTGTTCACCCGCCGAACCGAGGAAATAAGTGTTAGGGATTGGATTCTACCCTGGAGAAAGTCTCTTTGATGTGTGATGTCACAGCAGATGACATCACGTGTATGTGTATCCATTGTAATGGCTGTACTGTACTTTACTTACACTATGTACAGTTATATACTGGGGGTTTACAAAGGATTTGACGATTACAGTTTTAACCCCTTCAGGGTCACAGCCCTTTTTGGTCTTGAGGACAAAGGACATTTTCATTTTTATGTTTAAAATTTTTCCTCCTCCCCTTCTAAGAGCCATAAATCTTTAAATTTTCAACCTAAAGACCCATATGAGGGTTTGTTTCTTTTGCGACCAACTGTACTTTGTAATGAAACCTTTAATTTTAACATAAAATATATGGTACTATAAAAATGTATATATATTATTTGCGGCAGGAAATTGAGAAGTAAACCGCAATTTTGCAACTTTTGAGAGTTTTTATTTTTACACAGTGAAGTGTATGATAACACCGACATGTTCTTTTTATACTGTGGGTCAATGTTTGGGTACACGCTTTACTCTTTTTGTACTGTTTAAAAAAAAAATCAAACTTTTTGAACAATGTAAGTACGTTTTAAATTGTATGAGTGCTAATTTTTTTCCGTATACATCCCTGCATAAGGAAAAAGTTATAGAGGTCAGAAGAGGACAATTTTAAACGTACTAATTTTGGTGCAAAAAGTTATAACTTTTAATGTTAAACAAAATCAAACCTTAATAAGCTGGATATCAATTTAATTGTATGGATCTAAAGAACAAGGTGTCATTTTTACCGAAAAGTGCACTGTGTAGAATCGGAAGTCCCTAAAAAAAAATTCAAAATGGTGTTTGTTTGTTTTTTCAATTTTGCCCCACTAATATTTTTTTTCTAGTTTTGCCGTAGATTTTGTGGTGAAATGATTGATGTCATTACAAAGTACAATATGTGACGCAAAAAAACAGCCCCATAGGAGTCTGTGTTATGATTTTAAGAAGGTGAGGAGGAAAAAACTTAAGCGCAAAAATGAAAACCTGTTGTCCTGAATTTTTCATGTTCACTGCACCTGCACTCACATTTAACCCCTGGACATGTTTTATTCATATGGTTATGCTTGTATTGGCACTTAATCTGTGATTTGCTGTTTTTGTCGGTACCACATTTGCGTACATGTGATTTTTGATGACTTTTTTTTATTTTATTTTTTTCTGGGATGTGATCACAATTCAGCATTGGACTTTTTTTATTTTTACGTTTTATGCCCTTCACCATATGGAATCATTAACACTATATTTTAATAATTCTGACTTTTCTGGACATTGTTATGCCAAATATGTTGATTTATTTTATTTTTTTTACAAATTTTTATTTGTAAAATGGGAAGAGGGGGAATTAATTTTTTTTATTGGAGGAGATACTTATTCCCATTATTAAATTATAACTGTTAATAGCTATCTTTTGATTTTGAATACTGATCAGTAATATCGACAATCTACTTCTCTGGTCTCAAGATCTCTGGACCGAGCGCACTTCAATGCTCAGAAGAGGAGGAGCGCCATTGAGCTTTTGGAGAGAGAATTTGTTTGGAATGGGAGTCAGGGACCATGTGCGTTTACAAAGGCCCCCGTGGTGCCAGAACAGTGGACCCCCCACATGTGAACCGATTTTGGAAACTACACCCCTCACAGAATTTAATAAGGGGTGCAGTGAACATTTACACCCCACTGGCGTTTGACAGGTCTTTGGAACAGTGGGCTGTGCAAATGAAAAAATGCATTTTTCATTTTCAAGGACCACTGTTCCAAAATTCTGTCAGACACCTGTGGGGTGTAAATGCTCACTGTACCCCCTTATTACATTACATGAGGGGTGTAGTGTCCAAAATGGGATTACATGTGGGGGGGTCCATTGTTCTGGTACTATGGGGGCTTTGTAAACACACGTGGCCTTCAATTCCGGACAAAATTTATCTTCAAAAGCCCTATGGCACTCCTTCTCTTCTCAGCATTGTAGTGCACCCGCAGAGCACTTCACATCCACATATGGGGTATGTTCTTAATCAGAAGAACAAATTTTGGGGGGCTTTTTTTCCTATTTTCACTTGTGAAAATGAAAAATTTAGGGTAATGCCAGCATTTTAGTGAATTTTTTTTTGTTTTTTTCATTTTCCCATCCAACTTTAATGAAAATTCTTTAGTGTTAAGGCTCACTATACCCCTTATGTTCTGTGCGGGTTGTAGTTTCCAAAATGGGGTCACATGTGGGTATTTATTTTTTTGCGTTTATGTCAAAACCACTGTAAAATCAGCCACCCCTGTGCAAATCACCAATTTAGGCCTCAAATGGGCTCTCACTCCTGAGCCTTGTTGTGCGTCTGAGAGCATTTTACACCCACATATGTTGTATTTACGTGCTTTTCCTTTTACCGCTTGTGAAAATAAAAAGTATGGGGAAACATCAGCATGTTAGTGTAAAAATTTTAATTTTTTTACACTAACAGGCTGGTGTAGCCCCCAACTTTTCCTTTTCATAAGGGGTAAACGGAGAAAAAGCCCCCCAAAATTTGTAGTGCAATTTCTCCCGAGAACGGAAATACCCCATATGTGTCCCTAAACTGTTTCCTTGAAATACGACAGGGCTCCAAAGTCAGAGAGCGCCATGTGCATTTGAGGACTAAATTATTGATTGCATAGGGGTGGACATAGGGGTATTCTACGCCAGTGATTCCCAAACAGGGTGCCTCCAGCTGTTGCTAAACTCCCAGCATGCCTGGACAGTCTTTGGCTGTCCGGAAATGCTGGGAGTCGTTGCTTTGCAACAGGTGGAGGCTCCGTTTTGGAAACACTGCCATACGATACATTTTTCATTTTTCTTTATTGAAGCGGAAAACTCACTGTAAACTCGCCCGTGTGAATGTACCCTGTACAGACCGTGCCTGCTGGGAGTTGAACTTTTGCAACAGCTGGAGGCACACTGGTTGGAAAACCTTCAGTTAGGTTCTGTTACCTAACTCAGTATTTTCCAACCATTGTGCCTCCAGCTGTTGCAAAACTACAAATCCCAGCATGTACTGATCGCCAAAGGGCATGCTGGGAGGGTGGGCCATTTATATGGATACACCTTAATAAAATGGGAATGGTTGGTGATATTAACTTCCTGTTTGCGGCGCATTAGTATATGTGAGGGGGGAAACTTTTCAAGATGGGTGGTGACCATGGCGGCCATTTTGAAGTTGGCCATTTTGAATCCAACTTTTGTTTTTTCAATAGAAAGAGGGTCATGTGACACATCAAACTTTTTGCGAATTTCAAAGGAAAAACAATGATTTGCTTGGTTTTAATGTTCATGAGTTATTTAGAAGTTTCTGACCACTTCTAAAATGTGTTCAATGTGCTGCCCATTGTGTTGGATTGTCAATGCAACCCTCTTCTCCCACTCGTCACACACTGATAGCAAAACCGCAGGAGAAATACTAGCACAGGCTTCCAGTATCCGTAGTTTCAGGTGCTGCAGAATGGGCAAAAGAAATATTGGAACAGGACCCTCAGTTTACGCAGAAGATTTGTTCAGTGATGAGGCAAACTTTTATGTGAATGGTGAAGTTAAAGGGGTACTCCACCCCTAGACATCTTATCCCCTATACAAACGATAGGGGATAAGATGCCTGATGGCCGTCACGCCCCTTCCCATAGACTTGCATTGAGGGCACGGGGCGTGACGTCACATGAGGGAGGAGTCATAACATCACAAACTTCTGTTCCCATGGTCGGGACTCAGACCCTCCAGCGCTTCCCGAGCAGAAAAAAGGTGGGTGCCGCATGCTATATTGCGGGGGTCCCCAGCGGCGGGACCCCCGCGATCAGACATCTCGCTATAAGATGTCTAGGGGTGGAGTACCCCTTTAACAATCAAAACCACCGCTATTGGTCTGACACTAACCCACATTGCATAGATCCCTCCAAGACTGTTGGAACACAAAAATTGATGGTATGGTGTGGTATATGGGGTACAAAGATAGTGGGGCCATTCTTCATCAATGGAAACCTCAAGGCCACTGGATATGCAAAATTGCTACATGATGATGTGTTTCCCTCTTTATGCACTGAAGCTGGCACGTTCCCTGAGTTTTTTCTAGCAAGATGGTGCACCACCACATTATGGGTGTCAGGTCCGAGCATTCCTAGATGAAAAGTTTCCTGGAAAGTGGATTAGTCATCGTGGGCCAGTTGAATGGCCCCCAAGGTCTCCCGATCTGACCCCCTTAGACTTTTATCTTTGGGGTCATCTTAAGGCAATTGTCTATTCTGTGAAGATACGAGATGTGCAGCACCTGAAACTACGGATACTGGAAGCCTGTGCTAGCATTTCTCCTGCGGTGTATATAGTAGTATATAGCAGTGTATACGGATACTGGAAGCCTGTGCTAGCATTTCTCCTGCGGTGTTGCTATCAGTGTGTGAAGAGTGGGAGAAGAGGGTTGCATTGACAATCCAACACAATGGGCAGCACATTGAACACTATGTAAGTGGTCAGAAATTTGTAAACAACTCATGAAAGAATAAAGTTACGTTACAACCAAGCACATCATTGTTTTTCTTGTGAAATTCCCAATAAATTTGATGTGTCATATAACCCTCTTCTTATTGAAAAAAACTAAAGTTGGATTCAAAATGGCCAACTTCAAAACGACCGCCATGGTCACCACCCATCTTGAAAAGTTTCCCCCCTCACATATACTAATGTGCCACAAACAGGAAGTTAATATCACCAACCATTCCCATTTTATTAAGGTGTATCCATATAAATGGCCCACCCTACAGTTATGCAACAGTTGGAGGTACGCAACTACAACTCCCAGCATGCCAAGACAGCTGTTTGCTGTTTGGGCACGCTGGGATTTGCAGTTTTGCAACATCTGGAGGGCTACAGTTTAGAGACCACTGCACAGTGATCTCCAAATTGTGGCCCTCCAGATATTGCTAGGCAACTCACCAGCTTCCGTAGGATCCAGGGAGCCGTACCGCCATCCTCTTCTGCCGCCGATCGCCGCCCGCTGCTGCCACCGATGGGTAAGTGGACTTCGGTGACGGTCCCTGACGGTTTCCCCGTTCTGACCCACCTATTGTGGGTGGGCAGGATGGGGAAACCGAAAGTTAACCCCCCCCCCCCCCCCTGTCCCCAAACTGCTAAAAATAAATAAATAAATGTTTTATGGTCACTGCACTTGCACTCACATTTAACCCCTGGACATGTTGTATTCCTATAGTAATTGCTTGTATGGGCACTGGTAATCATGGAATATTATATGAGATGCTCCGCCAGAATTTTCCATGATTCAAAATTTGGTGCCAAACTCAGCAATTTTGACGCAAAAAAAAAAGGGTTGCGAAAAAGAACTCTCACATATTTTAGTCCCTTAAGGACAGAGCCCTTTTTCACCTAAAAGGGAAACTCTGCCCCTAGACATCTTATCCCTTATCCAAAGGATAGTGGATAAGATGGAAGATTGCCGGGGTCCCACTGCTGGGGACCCCCAGGATCTCTGCTGCACCACACCTCTATTGTTACTGCACAGAGCGTGTTTGCTCTGCGCGTAATGACGGGTGATACAGGGGATGGAGCATCGTGATGTCACGGCTCCGCCCCCTCGTGACGTCACGACCCGCCCCCTCAATACAAGTCTATGGGCACCCCCTGCCACAGACTTGCATTAAGGGGGTGGGCCGTGATGTCACAAGGGGCGGAGCTGTGACGTCACGCTGCTCCGTCCCTTGTATCACCCGTCATTACGCAGAGAGTGAACTCGCTCTGTGCAGTAATAATAGTGCGGTGCCGCAGCGGCGATCCCGGGGGTCCCCAGCAGAGGGACCCCGGCGATCGGACATCTTATACCCTATCCTTTGGATAGGGGATAAGATGTGTAGGGGCAGAGTACCCATTTAAGGATTCAGCCCTTTTTTGCAATTCTGACCACTGTCACTTTATACATTAATAACTCTGGGATGCTTTTACTGATTATTCTGATTCCGAGATTGTTTATTCGCGACATATTCAACTTTAACACAGTGGTAAATTTTCATCGTTACTTGCATCCATTCTTGGTGAAAAATCCCCAAATTTCATGAAAATGTTGAAAATTTTGCATTTTTCTAACTTTGAAACTCTCTGCTTTTAAGGAAAATGGATATTGCTAATAAATGATATATTGATTCCCATATACAATATGTCTACTTTATATTTGCATCATGAAGTTGATATGTTTTTGCTTTTGGAAGACATCAGAGGGCTTCAAAGTTCAGCAGCAATTTTCCAATTTTCCACAAAATTTTTTCAGGCACCAGTTCAGTTTTGAAGTGCGTTTGAGGGGTCTTCTTATTAGATATACCCCATATATGACCCCATTATAAAAACTGCACCCCCCAAAGTATTCAAACTGACATTCAGAAAGTGTGTTAACCCTTTAGGTGTTTCACAAGAATAGCAGCAACGTTAAGGAGAAAATTCAAAATCTTCATTTTTTACACTCGCATGTTCTTGTAGAACCATAGAAACATAGAATGTGTCGGCAGATAAGAACCATTTGGCCCATCTAGTCTGCCCAATAATCTGAATACTATGAATAGTCCCTGGCCCTATCTTATATGAAGGATAGCCTTATGCTTATCCCATGCATGTTTAAACTCCTTCACTGTATTTGCAGCGACCACTTCTGCAGGAAGGCTATTTCATGTATCCACTACTCTCTCAGTAAAGTAATACTTCCTGATATTAATGCAAAGACCTTTGCCCCTCTAATTTAAAACTATGTCCTCTTGTGGTAGTTTTTCTTCTTTAAAATATGCTCTCCTCCTTTACCTTGTTGATTCCCTTTATGTATTTAAAAGTCTCTATCATATCCCCTCTGTCTCTTCTTTCTTCCAAACTATACATGTTAAGGTCCTTTAACCCCTTAAGGACCGGGGGTTTTTCCGTTTTTGCATTTTCGTTTTTTGCTCCTTGCCTTTAAAAAATCATAACTCTTTCAATTTTGCACCTAAAAATCCATATGATGGCTTATTTTTTGCGCCACCAATTCTACTTTGTAATGACATCAGTCATTTTGCCCAAAAATCTACGGTGAAACGAAAAAAAAAATCATTGTGCGACAAAATTGAAAAAAACAACACAGTTTTGTAACTTTTGGGGGCTTCCGTTTCTACGTAGTACATTTTTTATCTTTATTTTGTAGGTCCATACGATTAAAATGATACCCTACTTATATAGGTTTGATTTTGTCGGACTTCTGGAAAAAATCATAACTAAATGCAGGAAAATTAATACGTTTAAAATTGTCATCTTCTGACCCCTATAACTTTTTTATTTTTCCGTGTGGGGCAGTATGAGGGCTAATTTTTTGCGCCGTGATCTGAAGTTTTTAATGATACCATTTTTTTGCATTGATAGGACTTATTGATCGCTTTTTATTCATTTTTAAATGATATAACAAGTGACCAAAAATGCACTATTTTTTTCCGCGCACGCCATTGACCGAGCGGTTTAATTAATGATATATTTTTAGAATTCGGACATTTCCGCACGCAGTGATACCATATATGTTTATTTATTTTTTTTATTTACACTGTGTTTTTTTTTTTTATTGGAAAAGGGGGGTGATTCAAACTTTTAATAGGGGAGGAGTTAAATGATCTTTATTCACTTTTTTTTGCAGTGTTATAGGTCCCATAGGGACCTATAACACTGCACAAACTGATCATCATTGATCACTGGTTTCTCATAAGAAACCAGTGATCAACGATTCTGCCGCATGACTGCTCAGGCCTGGATCTCAGGCACTGAGCAGTCATTCGGCGATCGGACAGCGAGGAGGCAGGTGGGGGCCCTCCCGCTGTCCTGTCAGCTGTTCGGGATGCCGCGATTAGCCGCGGCTATCCCGAACAGCCCGACTGAACTAGCCGGCCACTTTCGGTTTCACTTTTAGCCGCGCTGCTCAGCTCTGAGCGCGCGGCTAAACGGTTAATAGCGCGCGGCGCCACAATCGGCGCTGCACGCTATTAGAGGCGGGTCCTGGCTTCACTATGACGCCGGGCCCGCCGTGATATGACGCGGGGTTACTGTGTAACCCCACGTTATATCAGGAGAGCAGGACCAAGGGCGTACCTGTACGCCCTTGGTCCTTAAGGAGTTAACCTTTCCTTGTAAGTTTTATTCTGCAATCCATGTACTAGTTTAGTAGCTCTTCTCTGAACTCTCTCTAGAGTATCTATATCCTTCTGGAGATACGGCCTCCAGTACTGCGCACAATACTCCAATTGAGGTCTCACCAGTGTTCTGTACAGCGGCATGAGCACTTCTCTCTTTCTACTGCTTATACCTCTCCCTATACAGCCAAGCATTCTGCTAGCGTTTCCTGCTGCTCTTTTACATTGTCTTCCTACCTTTAAGTCTTCTGAAATAATTACCCCTAAATCAATTTCCTCAGATACTGAGGTCAGGGCAGTGTAAAATAATCTATATTCTGCCTGAGGGTTTTTACGCCCCAGGTGCATTATCTTGCACTTATCCACATTTAATTTCAGTTGCCAGAGTTCTGACCATTCTTATAGTTTGCCTAAATCCTTTTCCAATTGGCGGATCCCTCCAGGAACATCAACCCTGTTACATATCTTTGTGTCATCAGCAAAAAGACATACCTTACCATCGAGACCTTCTGTAATATCGCTAATGAAGATATTAAACAATATTGGTCCCAGTACAGATCCCTGAGGTCCCCACTGGTGACAAGACCTTGCTCTGAATATTCTCCATTGACTACAACCCTCTGTTGTCTGTTACTCAGCCACTGCCTAATCACCTCAACAATATTGGAGTCCAAGCTCTATGACTGTAGTTTATTGATAAGTCTTCTATGTGGGACAGTGTCAAAAACCTTACTAAAATTTAGATATGTGATGTCTACTGCCCCTCCGCCATCTATTAGTTTAGTCACCCAGTCAAAAAAATCTATAAGATTTGTTTGACATGATCTCCCTGAAGTCAACCCATGTTGTTTTTCATCTTGCAATCCATGGGATTTTAGATGTTCCACAATCTTATCCTTTAGTAGGGTTTCCATTAATTTCCCCACTATTGATGTCAGACTTACTGGCCTATAGTTGCTTGATTCCTCCTTACTACCTTTCTTGTGAATGGGCACAACATTTGCTAATTTCCAATCTTCCGGGACGGCTCCTGTTACCATTGATTGGTTAAATAAATCTGCTAACGGTTTTGCTAGCTCACCACTAAACTCTTTTAATAATTTTGGGTGTATCCCATCAGGCCCCTGTGATTTATTTGTCTTCACTTAAGGCAGTCGGCTAGCCCCTTATTCTCTTCTACATGCCTTCCTTCCTTTGTTTTTAATTTAGTTATTCCTTTTTTTGATTTCCTTTTTTCATTTATATATCTGAAGAATGTCTTATCCCCTTTATTCACAGACTGAGCTAGTTTTTCTTCTGCCTGTGCTTTAGAAGTCCTTATAACTTGCTTGGTCTCTTTCTGCCTAGTCTTGTAGAATTCCCTATCTTCATTGCTTTGGTTGTTTTATAATTACTAAATGCTAGTTTTTAGTTTTTTATGATTTTGGCCACTTCTGCTGAGTACCACAGTGGTCTCTTCCTTTTTCTGCTTTTACTGACAAGTCTTGTGCAATTTTCTGTTGCCTTCAATAAAGCGTCTTTTAAGTAGTCCCATTTTTCCTGAACTCCATGTAATTTGTTCCAGTCTGATAGGGACTCATTTATGACTAATCTCATTTTTGAAAAGTCTGTTTTTCTAAAATCTAAAACTTTTGTTTTTGTGTGGTGTGACTCCTTCACTGTTCTTATATTAAACCACACTGACTGGTGATCACTAGATCCAGAGCTTTCACCAACAATAACATCATATACCAAATCCCCATTTGTGAAAACCAAATCCAAAATGGCCTCCTTCCGCGTTGGCTCCTCAACCACTTGTTGTAGAAATAATCCCAGTAGGTCATTTAGAATATTTGTACTCCTGACAGAACTAGCTATTTTGGTTTTCCAGTTTATATCCGGAAGATTGAAGTCTCCCATAATGATAACTTCTCCTTTCATTGTCATTTTAGATATTTTTTCAACTAGTAGATCATCTACTTCTTTAACTTGGCCAGGTGGTCTGTATATCACACCTACACGAGTTACTGCATGGTTACCAAACTGCAACGTAACCCAAACTGACTCTGTGGTTTCCTCACTAACTTGTATTAGGTTAGATTTTATGCTATCTTTCACATACAGGGCCACTCCTCCTCCTTTCTTGCCTTCTCTGTCTCTGTATAAAGAGTACCCTGGTATGGATATGTCCCAGTTATTCCTTTCATTAAACCATGTCTCAGTAACGGCATTGGTTGTGTAGTGTTTTTATGGTACATTCACATGGGCGGAGATTTACAGTAAGTTTGAGCTGCGATGGAAAATTTGGAAAAACTCCCAGCATGCACTGGCAGACCATATATGCTGGGAGTTGTATTTTTGCAACAGCTGGAGGCACACTGGTTGCAAAACACTGAGGTAGGTAACAAACTATGTTTCACAACCAATGTGTCTCCAGCTGTCGCAAAACTGCAACAATCAGCATGCATTGACAGCCGAAGGGCATGCTGAGAGTTGTAGTTTTGCAACAGCTGGAGGCACATTGCTACAACTCCCAGCAAACCCTTTGGTAGTCTGTGCATGTTGGGAGGTGTAGTTATGAAAAACTAGATGCACACTTTTTCATAGAAAAAATGTGCCTCCAGCTGTTGCATTACCACAACTCCCAGCATGCACAGACTACCAAAGGGCATGCTGGGAGTTGTAGTTGGAACTCCAGCTGTTGCAAAACTACAACTCCCAGCATTCCCTTTGGCTTTGCATGCCGAGAGTTGTTGCTAAGCAACATCAGGAGGTGAACAGGCCTCACCTCCTGCTGTATCCTGCCGCCGGGACCGCCGCACTGTATCCTGCCGCCGGGCCCAATCCTGCTGCTGCTTCGACCGATCAATCACGTGATCGTGAGGTGGCACCCATGCCACCTCACTCCTGCTGAGTAAGGGGGAATGGGGCTGTCTCGGACAGCCCCATTCACCCTTTTTTTCCGGGTCACCAGAGACCCAATTGACACGGAATAACCACAAATCGCACATCTGAATGGACCTCTGGACCCCCCTGGGCAACATGCCGGGATGCCTGCTGAACGATATCAGCAGGCATCCCGGTCCATGCCCAGCGATCGGCAGGAGCTGGAAGAACGCAGGGCGTACCTATATGCCCTGAGTCCTTAAGGACTCGGAAATGGGGGCGTATGGATACGCCCTGCGTCCTTAAGGGGTAAATATTTTAAAAGCAGCACAAGAGACCTTTAAAAATGTGAGGAGAAAAAAAATGGTGTGATTAATATCGCTGGAACAGAAATGACAGTAATTTTTTAATATCTCACCCAATGTGAACTGAACTCAACCCACTTGTAAGTCTGAGTTTACCTGCTACTTCATTGAGATGTGGTGACTGGGGTGTAGCAGTATGTAACAGGGTCTGGTTGTATAAACCCTGGGGGCAAGATGTTGTTAACCCCTTAGTGTTCGTGACGCCAGGATGTGGTTATTCCGGTATGGTAACTGCCGTCAACCAATCCAGAAATGGTTTGTAATAAAGGAATGTCCACAGCAAGGATTCTGAATAAACTGGAACTTTTACTTGAAATGTTTAGGGAACAGTCATTACAATTATGCAGTTCCTTCAGAAGCAACCGGGACACAGGATACCTTGCAGGCTTGCTGGGACTTGTAGTTTTGAGGATATTTATGCAGGCCACTGTGCTACTAATATATTCCTTAGCTGAGGAGTAGTCACTGGATTTGTAGAGATAATTGTAACTCACGTTTTAGAAGTGGTTGTGTTTCTTTAGGCTTTGGCCAAGATGAGATGAATTTGCAGTATACAGGACTTTGTGCTTCCTTTTAAGTCCAAGAGATAAGAGAGAGAGAATAGAGACTACAGCCCCTTATATACTAGGGGGCTGGACTAAAGCCCATTGGTTGCTAATGCCTGGGGTTCCTGTGCCCATGGAACACTGGGTATATCACATGACAGTAGATCACATGACCAAGGAAGGTCCTATACATTTTATACAAACTGTACAACTTTATACATATGAATAATAGATGCACATAATGAATATACACTGCATTTATATGAGACAACAAGGGGGGAGCCCTGCAGGAGAGCCCTATGGACCTAAGAGACTCTTCCTGAGGGGACAGGTCCTGTACCGGGACACCTCAAACCCCCTTGTTTAATGAAAGTCGCCCTCAACGTCTGTCCCCTTAGGGAGAGGAGCGAAATGGCCATTGGGCCGAATGTAGTCCTGAAGCATTTAACTATAACGTCCAATTGCAGTACACATTAAAATGTCCATACATGCTCTGTAACTTGGGAACAGGAGGATATTGGTTAATTTTAGTACTTGCTGGATATAATTTACCATTTAATGGTTGAGACAAGGTTCCTTAAAGGGGTACTCCGCTGCCCTGTGTCGGAAGCTCCGCTCCCCAGCGTTCGGAAGTTTATTGTTCCTGACGCTGTGTGCGGGCTTCTGTGTTCAGGGCTGCCCCTCGTGACGTCACGCCCGCCCCCTTCATGATGTCATGCCCGCCCCCTCAATGAAAGTCTATGGGAAGGGGGCATGATGGCCATCGTGCCCCCCTTCGCATAGTCTTTCGCTGAGGGGGAGGGCGTGACGTCACGAGGGGCAGCCCTGAACACGGAAGCCCGCACACAGCGTCCGGAACAATAAACTTCCGGACGCTGGGAAGCGGAGCATCGGACACAGGGCAGCGGAGTACCCCTTTAAGAACACAGCCATGAATATGGTAACAATACTTTTACATTTTACAAAATTACCATTATTTATTTTTATTATTTTTTTTTTTATAGAGATATACCTACATATTATTATGCATCTCTAGTGACTATGCACATATTAGTACTATCATATTTGACTGACTGACAATCTTACTGACATTTGACTGCTATATAGAGTGGGGATCAAAAGTTTGGGCACCCCATGTAAAAATTTGTATTAAAGAAGCCAAGGAAAGATGGAAAAATCTCCAAAAGGCATCAAATTACAGATTTGACATTCTTATAATACGTCAACAAAAGTTAGATTTTATTTCCATCATTTACACTTTCAAAATAACAGAAAACAAAAAGATGGCGTCTGCAAAAGTTTGGGTACCCTGCAGAATTTATAGCATGCACTGCCCCCTTTGCACAGCTGAGACCTGCCAGTGTCATGGATTGTTCTCAATCATCATCTGGGAAGACCAGGTGATGTGAATCTCAAAGGTTTAAAATGCCCAGACTGATCTGACCTTGCCCCAACAATCAGCACCATGGGTTCTTCTAAGCAGTTGTCTAGAAATCTGAAACTGAAAATATTTGATGCTCACAAAGCTGGAGACGGCTATGAGAAGATAGCAAAACGTTTTCAGATGTCAATATCCTCTGTTCGGAATGTAATTAAGAAATGGCAGTCATCAGGAACAGTGGAAGTTAAAACAAGATCTGGAAGACCAAAAAAATATCAAACAGAACAGCTCGCAGGATTGTGAGAAAAACAATTCAAAACCCAGAAAGATCTGGCAGACACTGGAGTTGTGGTACACTATTCCACTATAAAAACATACTTGTACAAATATGGTCTTCATGGAAGAGTCATCAGAAGAAAACCTCTTTTACATCCTCACCACAAAAATTAGCGTTTCACTGTTTTGGAAACAAGTTCTGTGGATCGATGAGGTTAAAATTGAACTTTTTGGCCGGAATGAGCAAAAGGTACGTTTGGAGAAGAAGGGGAACAGAATTTAATGAAAAGCACCTCTGTCCAACTGTTAAGCATGGGTGGGAGGATCAATCATGCTTTGGGGTTGTATTGCAGCCAGTGGCACAGGGAACATCTCACGAGTAGAAGGAAAAATGGATTCAATAAAACTTCAGCAAATTTTGGATGATAACTTGATGCCATCTGTGAAAAAGCTGAAGTTAAATAGAGGATGGCTTCTACAAATGGATAATGATCCTAAACACACCTCGAAATCCACGGGGGATTACATCAAGAGGCGTAAACTGAAGGTTTTGCCATGGCCTTCACAATCTCCCAACCTCAACATAATTGAAAATGTATGGATAGATGTTGAAAGAACAGTGCGTGACAGACAGCCCAGAAATCTCAAAGAACTTGAAAACTTTAGTAAGAAAGAATGGGCAAAGATACCTCAAACAAGAATTGAAAGACTCTTGGCTGGCTACAAAAAGTGTTTACAAGCTGTGATACTTGACAAAGGGGGCAGTACAAGATATTAACTCTGCAGGGTGCCCAAACTTTTGCAGACACCATTTTTTTGTTTTCTGTTATTTTGAAAGTGTAATTGATGGAAATAAAATCTAAATTTTGTTGACATATTATAAGAATGTCTAATCTGTAATGTGATGCTTCTTGGAGATTTTTCAATCTTTCCTTGGCTTCTTTATGCACGTTAATACAAATTTTTACCTGGGGTGCCCAAATTTTTGATCCCCACTGTATGGTATGCATGATGTCTGCAATGGTTATACATACTCGACATTATCTCACTGTTGCTGCTACTACATTGAGATGTGGTGACTGGGGTGTAGCAGTATGTAACAGGGTCTGGTTGTATAAACCCTGGGGGCAAGATGTTGTTAACTCCTTAGTGTTCGTGATGCCAGGATGTGGTTATTCTGGTATGGTAACCGCCATCAATCAACCCAAGAACGGTTTGTAATAAAGGAATGTCCACAGCAAGGATTCTAAATAAACTGGAACGTTTACTTGTTTAGGGAACAGTCTTTACAATTATGCAGTTCCTTCAGAGGCAACCGGGACACAGGATACCTCACAGGTTTGCTTGGACTTGTTATTATTGAGATATTTAGGTAGACCACTGTGCTACTGATATATTCCTTAGCTGAGGAGTAGTCACTGGATTTGTAGAGAGAATTGTAACTCATGTTTTAGAAGTGGTTGTGTTTCTTTTGGCTTTGGTCTAGATGAGATGAATTTGCAGTATACAGGACTTTGTGCTTCCTTTTGAGTCCAAGAAATAAGAGAGTATGGAGACTACAGCCACTTATATACTAGGGGGCTGGACTAAAGCCCATTGGTTGCTAATGCCTGGGGTTCCTGGGCCGATGGAACTCTGGGTATATCACATGACAGTAGATCACATGACCAATGAAGGTCCTATACATTTTATACAAACTGTACAACTTTATACATATGAACAATTAATACACATAATGAATATACACTGCATTTATAAGACAAGGGGGGAGCCCTGCAGGAGAGCCATATGAACCTAAGGGACTCTTCCTGAGGGGACTTAAGGATGGTACAGGATAGGTCCTGTACCGGGACACCACAAAGCTTAATGTTAATTATAGAAAAATTTTATTATATAACAACTCTATTATTTTATGGTTAAAAATACACACTGCACACCTTGTTAATTGTAGGACACGTACATGCTGGCGTACCCACTAAATTTGAAAATGTTGTGTTAAAATAGAATAAGGCACAAAATAATTGTGTAAGATTTTTACAGACTACTTAAATAACCCATATGTGGCACAAAAATTTTCCTTTAAAAAAAAAAATAATCCATAGTAATGCAGCTTCATGCACATTTTGGGGTGGGTAATGTACCGAGCCGCTTTTTTTTTGTGTGGCTTCACTATTGTTTATGTGCCTGTTGGTGCTGCGCTGCCTTCCTTCCTGATGTAAACTCCGTCCTCAGCACGGTGGCGCAAGTCTCCACCCACCAACGTCACAAAATGTGGGCTCAAAATTAAACAAAAAAGCCCCCAGAGTATGGATATTCATGGTGCGGCATAGTGTGTTTTTAATACTTTTTTAATTTCAGAGGAGGGTGGATGGGATGTTGCGGGATAGTTGGAGTGCAGCTATTTAGTGCCAGGGAGGCCAGTCAGGGTGTCACCTGATGCAGTACACCCCCTCCCAGTCACTCTCTAGTAACACTAATGGTAATAAAGGGTAGATAAAGAACTTCGGCTATTAAACATAAGGGAAAACTTTTCTATTTTAAAAAAATGCTTTTGCAAGTGGGTTTCCCAGGTTTTGCTTCCGTGCGATTTATTTTTCAAAGTCGTGCGACTTTTTGATAAATAGGTCACACATAAGCAAAAGTAAGTTAAAAAACAATTGTCATATAAAAGCCGTACGTTTGAAAAGAATGATAAATCTCTTTCAAAAAGTTTTTTTCTGGAACTTCGTTTCTCGGAACAGACGTCTCTACCATGATATCCGTCTTCCAGAGCTGCCAAGGAGACTTCCAATAACAATACTCCAGATCACAAAAACTCTGGAGACGGCTTCAGCAGCAGCGGAGGAGCAAGATGAGACACACAACTCGTGTTGCTTTTGGCTCCAAAAAAATGGAATCTGCATTAAGTGCAAGTTCCCACTTCAAAGGTTAGGACCATTCCCATATAATCTTACACTAAGAGCAATTCTCATACCGGCCCCACTGCATCTGTACAGCACAGTGTTTCCCAACCAGCGTGTCTCCACCTGTTACATAACTACAACTCCCAGCATGCCCTTTGGCTGTGCATGCTGGGAGTTGTAGTTATGAAACAGTAGGAGGCACACAGGCCTCACCTCCTGCTGCCAGTCATTTCCTGCCGCCAACAGTAAGCTTTCCCCGCCGCTGCACACTACATGGTCGGTACCCGCTCTCGCCCTCCAGACTAGGGGCAGAACGGGTGCCGTCAGGACTGCCCAGAAGATGCAGTGATTCATCAGCCGGTCTCAGCCGACCAATCACCATGATCGTGAGGTGGCACCAGTGCCACCTCACTCCTGCTGGGCAATTGTGATTGGTGCTGTCTCGGACATTTGGTATTCGGTACATTCGGGTAAATCTTTTTATTCTTTTTTGGACTTTTTTAGCGATCCTAAAAAATTTATGGAGATTTTATTAAAATTTCGTAGGGTACCATAAAAAAATAATAATAAAAAAGATACAGAAGTGATGGAAAAAATTGTATCTAACGAAATGTATCTTTTTTATTGTGAAATGTTTATAAATTTTTAAACAGGGATCAATTTATGTGAGCGGGTAAAGCACTAAAAATGTAGCCGACAATAATAAAAATGTATTGTGTGCGTGTTTTTCACTTTTTTTAAAACATTTTTTAGGTAGTACTACTACTCCCAGCATGAAACACACTGTTCCATGATGGTAGTAGTAGTTACCTGTACTAATTGACAGATCACCGGGGTCCCTTGTGATCCTCTTGTATAGATGCGGCGGCAGCTCTTCTATGGTCCCCTGCACTCACGTATATATACACATATTCATATTTCCCGCAGAGCTGTGATTGGCCAGATGGTTCCAGCCAATCACAGCTCTCTCTGAGAAATAGGAATATGTGTATATATACGGCCGTGCAGGGGACCATAGGAGCGCGGCCGCCGCATCCATACATTATACAGGAGCATCACAGCGGGTGTCAGGAGTGATACCCGCAGTGATCTTTCCTTTACTACAAGTACTACTACTCCCAACATGGAGTACACTCTGCTCCATGCTGGGAGCTGTAGTACCTGCATTAATAGACAGATCGCAGCAGGTGTCAGAAGTTACACTCGCTGCGATATGTCTATTAATGCAGGTACTACAGCTCCCAGCATGGAGCAGAGTGTGCTCCATGTTGGGAGTATTAGTACCAGCAGTAAGGGACAGATCCCAGCGGATGTCACTCCTCCTGACACCCGCTGTTATCGCCCTTATGTGAATGTCGGGATCAGCTGTTCTCAGGGCTACAGAGCCGGGAGAACAGCTGACGCTGAGCCGTAGGTATACATCGTATATCTACTGCCCAGCAAGAACTTAAAGTGAACCTGCAATGTGTATACAGTATACACATTGCTGGCTCACTTAACCCCTTGCTGAGCTGTGCGTTATGCGCAAGCCCAGCAAGGGAAGAGTTAACTTACACTGCTGGACAGTGTAGGTTAACCCTTTGGGCGGTATACACTATATACAGCTATCTATAGATAGCTGTATATAGTATATACAGAAGACGAAGTCCGCTTTCTTCCCTCGAGTATCGGGCAGGTCCGTGTAGCTCCGCCCCCCATTGATGACGTCATTAGGGGGCGGAGCTACAGAAGGGAACAAGGCTAGTTAATCTGAAGCTCTGTTCACATTGTCCATTTTGTATAATGTGAACAGACCTTTCTGGCAGTGTCTACCCAGACAGAGAGACTCCAGCTGTTGCTAAACTACAACTCCCAGCATGCCCAGACAGCCATGCTGGGAGTTGTAGTTTTGCACCAATTGGTGGCTCCCTGTTTTGGTAGACATTGCATCATGGTTGCTCTCCCCAGCGGACAGCGCCAAAAATGTCATAACCAATTTTTTGTGTTTTTTTTCTTCTCGTTTCAGATCCGTGTATGCAGAGGATTACTGCAGATTCAATGGATTATGGCGGATTAATTTTTTTTTCTTTTAATAAAATGGTTAACGAGGGCTGTGGGGGAGTGTTTTTTTAAATAAAATAATTTTTCCAATGTGTTGTGTTTTTTATTTAATTGAATTTTCAGGCTTAGTAGTGGAAGCCGGTCTTATTGACTGAATCCATTACTAAGCCAGGGCTTAGTGCTAGCCCCAAAAACAGCTAGTGCTAACTCCCAATTATTACCCCGGTACCCTCCGCCACAGGGGTGCCGGGAAGAGCTGGTGCCAAAACGCCCGGAGCGTCAAAAATGGCGCTCCTGGGCCTAGGCGGTAACAGGTTGGCATTATTTAGGCTGGGAAGGGAGAGTAACAATGGTCCTCGCCCACCCTGGTAACGTCAGGCTGTTGCTGTTTGGTTGGTATTGTGCTGAGAATGCAAATACGGGGAACCCTATAAGTTTTTTTTATTTTTTTTATTTAAATAAAATAAAAAACGTATAGGGTTCCCCGTATTTTCATTCTCAACACAATACCACACAAACAGCAACAGCCTGATGTTACCAGGGGGGCGAGGACCATTGTTACTGGCCCACCCCAGCCTAAATAACGCCAGCCTGTTACCGCCTAGGAACAGGAGCACCATTTTTGACACTCCGGGCCTTTTGGTACTGGCTCTTCCCGACATCCCTGTGGCGGTGGGTACCGGGGTAATAATTGGGGGTTAGCTCTAGCTGTTTTTGGGGCTAGCACTAAGCCCTGTCTTAGTAATGGAGTCAGTCAATAAGACCAGCTTCCACTACTAAGCCTGAAAATTCAATAAAAAAAAAAACACAAGACATTGGAAAAATTATTTTATTAAAAAAACACTCCCCCACAGCCCTCGTTAACCATTTTATTAAAAGAAAAAAATAATCCGCCGTAATCCATCAAATCCGCAGTAATCCTCTGCATACACGCATCTGAAACGAGAAGAAAGAAAAAAAACAAAAAATTGGTTATGACATTTTTGGTGCTGTCCGCTGGGGAGAGCACCCATGATGCAATGTCTACCCAAACAGGGAGCCACCAATTGGTGCAAAACTACAACTCCCAGCATGCCCAGACAGCCTTTGGCTCTCTGGGCATGCTGGGAGTTGTAGTTTAGCAACAGCTGGAGTCTCCCTGTCTGGGTAGACACTGCCAGAAGGGTCTGTTAACATTATGCAAAACGGACAATTTGAACAGAGCTTCAGATTAACTAGCCTTGTTCCCTTCTGTAGCTCTGTCCTCTAATTACGTCATCACTAGGGGCGGAGCTACATGGACCTGCCCGGTACTCGAGGGAAGTAAGCGGACTTCGTCTTCTGTATATACTACATACATGTGGTAGCCCTTGGGGGGTGTATAGTAGGGATGGTATAATGTTGGTATATGAGGGGTTAATATTAACCCAGTCACTCGTGACGCCAGGGTCAGGGCTGGTATGCTGAATCCATGTTCCGGCCTATCGCCGCCCTTCCCAGAAACGATAGGTGCAATGAAATGACTGAAGGTCCACAAGCAGATTTACCTTGAACTTGAATAACTTTACTGCAGTGCTTGCAATATCCAATGCGTAGTAACAGTCTCATATAAGAGTTCTTAGGTTGCTTAGCGACTGGCAGAAGTTGCGGACCTTGCATTAAACTTGTCTCTGAATTTAGGGAGTGATGTGCAGATCCATCCGGATTTAGGGGAAATATTGGGTCCGGTGATACTGCAGAGTGCTTAGGGAATGACACACTCTATAATTTAGATCATTCAGCCGTTGCTGCAAGGCTCAGGCCTAACTCACTGCAATATAGGTCTTCTCTCATCAAGAGCCAGGAGAAAGAGAGAGATAAGATGGCCGCCGCTCCCTTATATGGGCAGGGGGCGTGGCGATTTTGATTGGTCCGAACGTCTACCATTCACTTTACATGGTATCATGGGATTGCTTACATCACAGGACCTATACACATTGCAAAACCCAAAATGAGTCTAGAAATACCAAAGTGAGGCCTGGAACGCATCCAGATTGAGGCTTGGAACGCATCACATGACCCGAGGGCCCTCTGACACCATGGAAACAAGTAATTAACCATTTATATACAGAAATAATACTATATACATTATTCTATGGACAAATTAGAAATCTATATAATATAATAGAGGCAACTAGGGGCAAACTGACTAACAGAGATTACTAAGTCCTAGGGACTCTGGCTACGGGGACCCATAGATAAATAAGTACCGTATGAAATGCGGTACTGGGATACCACATACAGCTATCTATAGATAGCTGTATATAGTGTATAACGCCCAAAGGGTTAACCTACACTGTCCAGCAGTGTAAGTTAACTCTTCCCTTGCTGGGCTTGCACATAGTGCACAGCTCAGCAAGGGGTTAAGTGAGCCAGCAATGTGTATACTGTATACACATTGCAAGCTCACTGTAAGTTCTTGCTGGGCAGTAGATATACGATGTATACCTACGGCTCAGCGTCAGCTGTTCTCCCGGCTCTGTAGCCCTGAGAACAGCTGATCCTGACATTCACATCAGGAGGATCGCAGCGGGTGCCAGGAGAAGTGACATCCCTGGGATCTGTTCCTTACTGCAGGTACTAATACTCCCAACATGGAGCACACTCTGCTCCATGCTGGGAGCTGTAGTACCTGCATTAATAGACATATCGCAGCGAGTGTAACTTCTGACACCCACTGCGATCTGTCTATTAACGCAGGTACTACAGCTCCCAGCATGAGGCAGAGTGTACTCCATGTTGGGAGTAGTAGTACTTGTAGTAAAGGAAAGATCACTGCAGGTATCACTCCTGACACCCGCTGTGATGCTCCTGTATAATGTATGGATGCAGCGGCTGCTCTCCTATGGACCCCTGCACGGCCGTATATATACACATATTCCTATTTCTCACAGAGAGCTGTGATTGGCTGGAACCATCTGGCCAATCACAGCTCTGCGGGAAATATGAATATGTGGATATATACGTGAGTGCAGGGGACCATAGAAGAGCGGCCACCGCATCTATACGTTATACAAGAGGATTGCAAGGGACCCCTGCGATCTGTCAATTAGTACAGGTAACTACTACTCCCATCATGGAAGAGTGTGTTCCATGCTGGGAGTAGTAGTACTACCTAAAAAATGTTTTTAAAAAAAGTGAAAAACACGCACACACTACATTTTTATTATTGTCGGCTACATTTTTAGTGCTTTACCCGCTCACAAAAAATGATCCCTGTTTAAAAATGAATAAACATTTCATAATAAAAAAGATACATTTCATTAGATACAATTTTTTCCATCACTACTGTATCTATTTTATTATGATTTTTTTATGGTACCCTACGAAATTTTTATAAAAAAGGTATCTCCAATTGATTGAGCGAGAGCTGGCGGCACCGTGGTCATTGACAGCCCTACTACATACTTCCTACACTAAGTTACCCCCGCAGGTCAAGAGCTCGCAGGTCCTTAGGGATACCATTATTACATGGAAGGAACTCCGTAAGACTTTTGGCCTATCGCACTTGTTGTCCAAGCGAATGCCACTCAGAGGACACCCTGAATTTTCTCAAGGGACTTCATCTACCTGGCTTGCTCTTTGGGAGAGGGAGGGGGTTTTGAGGGCTAGAGATTTATGGGACGAGGATCGAAGGTCATGGCTTTCACCTGCAGAGATGGTAACTAAATTTTCTTTACCCCAAACTCAATTGATCTATGCAAATCAATTATACTCCTTTTGCTCGACCCGACTTAGGAACCTGACAGTTGAAGCCCCTGTCCACTCTTTTGATGACATAGTGGGGGATGGTCCGAGGAAGACTTCCATTTCCCAACTATACCTAGCTTTACGGGGGAGACTTTTAAAATTCGACCCAAAACGCCTGTTTACCACATGGGAGAGATGGACTGGGGACCCAGACATTCATGAGACTATACTTACGGGATGGGAAGCGGTTTGTAAACAGGTTATCAACAAACGATGGAGGGAGACCTATTTTAAAGTTTCCCACGCAGCCTTGTACGGCTTTAACATCCCACCGTCGCCTTGTTTCCCTGAGCGTATAACACACTGCCCCAAATGTCTTACACCTATGACAAATCTTTTTCACGGGATCTGGGACTGTGCTCACTCGGCTGGCTACTGGCGCTCGGTCTGCTCCTACATCAGAGACCACAGGCGGGTAAGTCTTCCTTTTAAGATTCAGACCCTTATATTTCACCAGCTTCGTCCTCCGGAGGAGGATCAGACGGGGATCCAGAGGATCCCTAAAATAATACTTTGTCTTGCTGGTTGCTCTCCGATGCTTGTTTCTCCGGTGGTTGGAGGACCGGGTACCGGACCTGCAATTATTGATAACTCAACTGAAGTTCTTTTTAGGGGTAGACAGATTGGATGCTGAACGCCATTGCAACTCTGGCACGGCACGTTTCTTCGAAAAGTGGACACCGTTCATTCTTACCCACTATAATCCCCGGGAGGTAGCGGACATAGTATATCCTTTTAGACACACCACATGGTACCTTACGGAATCATTGAAAGGAACGCTGGGGGCATTACAGCTTCCTGATTCAGTTTAGACTGTAAGGATTAAGCTTATTGAATCCTCGGGGAGAGAGGGAATCCTGCATCACTTCACTACAGCACCTCAATATTTGTCATTTTTAAGACAGTTGTTGTATTGTATGTTGGATCGCGGTCCGTTATTTTTCCCAGATGGGGATCGTGATATTTCTGATATGTTTTTATATTATTCTGAAAATGTTGAATAAAAATATATTGCAAAAAAAAAAAAAGGTATCTCCATAATTTTTTTAGGATCGCTTAAGTCCAAAAAAAGAATAAAAAGATTTACCGAATGTACCTGAATACCGAATGTATCCGAAAAATCAAACTGTATCTGTATCCTTTTTATTATCTTTGTTATCAGAATGAATTATTTACGTCATTTAGGGATAACGAATGCATTCATTATTTACAGCTATTCGTATTATCGTGGCTATTCGGGAATGTTCAAAATATGTTTTCGTGCATTTGGATCGGTCCGAATGCCCGAAAACGGTAAAATTCGGTAAATTAGACATTCGTGCCGAACCGAATTGCACATGTCTAGAAGTTACACTGTACCAGGACATTGCGCCCACGACCTTACTGAAAAGACGCCTGATGAGACCCCTGTTGGATAAGCTACGGGACGCTGGTATACAATACGCATGGCTGTTCCCGTTTGGACTGTCGGTGATCAAAGACGGCAAGAGGATTGCGATACGGACACCGTCTGATCTAGCTGGTGCCTGGGTTGCAGATCGGTATCGAGCCAGTAGAGATACCTTCATGGCTCCTGGCTGCGGTGGCGGAACCACTGCCGCCGCTCCCGGTCATCGGCAAATGGAAGAGGGTAGCCAGACCCCGTACTCCCAAGGCAAAGAAACAGGCCCTTGCCTCAAGCACATAAGATGTGCGGTCCTGGAATTTACCTGTATGATGCCCCTGGAGCCACAGGACATCGCTAGAGTTCGTGGACGGAGCTTACTCGTTGTTGAGATGGGATTACGGTCCACCCCTTAGACTCTCCAGCGGAGACGGCACCTCCACGGACTAGGTAAACTCTCTTAGCCCATCTCTCTAACCCCATGTGCTATGGAAGGAGGATGACTAGTCCCGCTTGCCATTTAGAGACAGGATGTTGCCCATGCGCCCCTCAATCACCCTGCCACCCGAATCCGCCCCTTCACTCTCCCATTCTTAGGTTCCATAGCTACTGGGACTTGTTTGGACTGCATACTGGACTCCGATCGCCTTCACAACGGGTTGAGGTCTTCACAACGAGCCAGCGTAATCTGAGACTCCCTCCCCGCCCCCTCAACTACTGCTCCAAGCAAGGACCCTGATAACCCCAGTCCTCTGGTCCCATCTCTCCCCCTCCCCCCCCCCCTCCTGTGGCCAGGTGAACCAGCGACTACACCCGGATCTACGGTACTCACATATGCCCTTACCTTTATCTCAACGACGAGACTTTTGATGTTTGCCTCCGTCTCTCCTGTATTCGGTTACTGTGTGCTATTTGGGGGTGTTGATTGGGTTATTACTCTTACTATCGTGCATAGTAGCTGATCCTCAATGTTCGCAATGTTTTTACTGGTTGTATTTCCACAAGATTGTCCCACCTGGTTAGGATGTTTCATGTTATCTTAATGTTAAGAGTGTATTAGTGTGCGCCTCAGGCTAGGATTTCCTATAATTTCCTACTTCTCCCCCCCCCCCCCCCCACTGGCACTCTCCCTACCACATTAGGTGCTAGGTACCTGAGTGCACCTGTTACCTGTAACGACTTTCACCCTCAGGTCATTTGAACTACTGCCCACTCTTACATATTGAATCACTGACCTTTTCTAAATCTTCCTTTTCTCACCTGTATTTCCTTACCCACCTTCTCTTTTCTCATTATTTTCTTTTATCTTCCTTTCTCTTCTCCCGCCCTCCCTCTCCACTCCGCTTCCAACATTTCCCTCTGATCCACTCTTCTCACCTGCCTACTACTTCACCTTACCTCCCCCCCCCCACATCTCCCATTTCTTCTCCACTGCTTCTTCCTGCTCCACTTGCTTATCCTCTTTCTTCCATATACCCTCACTACACCTTCCGTTCCCTCACCCCCCCACCCTTTTCCTCCTCATCACAGTCTACTATTTCCATTTTCCTCTTCCCTCAGCCCCATACTCCGGACTCGCCTACACTTCACCTCTATCATCTGCTCTCCTTCAAACATACATACTCCAACCCCCCCAGCCTTACGTAAGACTTCCCTTTGCTGCAGCTTAGATCTGGACACTTCCTCAGACAGAAATAGTTAAATATTTTCTATACATCCCCGAGTGTTCACTATGTCTGACAGAGCTCTCACAACGTTTGTCTCCTTCAATGTACGGGGACTGAGCACTCCTCACAAGAGAAGCCATGCACTGAGGATTCTCCATAGATTGAAACCGTCAGTTGTTTATTTTCAGGAAACTCATTTTAAGTTGCACAAGATACCGAATTTACCTCGCCGCTACTATGACCAGTGGTTCCACTCCTGCCATGACACCTCGGCATCTAAAGGTGTATCTATAGCC
The DNA here is from genome assembly GCF_029499605.1 of Hyla sarda. NCBI lineage: Eukaryota > Metazoa > Chordata > Amphibia > Anura > Hylidae > Hyla > Hyla sarda. The sequence continues at coordinate 473,202,608 of NC_079190.1, forward strand.
ATACACAAAAGTTGCCCGATTAAGGTTCTACAGACTCTCTCTGACTCTGAGGGAAGATATCTTTTCCTAAATGTCCTATTGTACAATCGCAAGTTAACTCTGGTGAATCTATATGCCCCTAACAATGCCCAGGTGTCATGGCTTTTGGGGGCACTGGAAGACCTCCGGCCGTTTGCAGATGGTCCGGTGATATTAGGTGGTGATTTGAATGTTTCACTTAATCCGCTTTTAGTCACTTCTCAAGCACGTACTGCTGTTCCCCAGAGAACACTTGCCAAACTACACTCCAAACTAACTGATTTATCTCTTATAGATGCAAGGAGACAGAGGAATCTTTCCATCCGTGACTACTCCAATTACTCGTCAGTACACAGATCCTACCACAGACTTGACTATTTGCTGCTCCACAAGTCTCTCCTCCCGACGCTCATGACCACAGGTATTGACTCTATTACTATCTCCGATCACGCTCCTGTACATCTTTCTTTGTCTCTGTCCCCTTTCCCCTCCATTTCTTGGTGCTGGAGATTGAATGAAGGCATCCTTTCTAATCAGACTGCTCTAGCTGACATTACGCAACAGTTATCCTTATACTTTGATTTAAACTCTAAGTCGGGAACGGCCTTCATGCGAGGGATACTCATTTCCTGGGGTTCCAAACTGAAGAAAGAGAGGCAGCGCAAGATCACTGACATTCTGTCTGAAATCTCCACCCTGGTGAGGATACACAAGCCTACCGGGGCGATAGCGATTCAGGAGACACTTAAATCCCTATGCACCACCCTTAATACTCTCCTCACCGAAAAATCAGCGAAGGCCTACCTCCACCACAGGCACCGTATTTATGCACACGGGGACAAGGGAGGTAAGCTCATGTCCACACTTATAAAGAAGGCGAGAACAAAACAACACATTAATGCAGTGAGAGATGAGAGAGGCCACCGGTATACAGACACGCCCTACATTGCTAAAGCTTTCCAGACGTTTTACACCTCTCTGTATAATTTATCAGAGGGAGAGTCCCCGGACTCTGCTTCCGGCCGTAGAGAGGCGACGAAAAGATTTCTGACATCACTAAATCTCCCTACTTTGGACGAACACATGCAGAGAGAACTCATGCTACCTATTACCCCTGAAGAAGTGCAGAGAGTGGTCTCTTTTTTTCCCACCGGGGAAGAATCCGGGCCCGGACGGTCTTCCACTGGAATACTACCGTAAATATGCAGACGTTCTGATCCCCCACCTCACCTCTGTTTGCGAGGCTTTATTCCGTGGGTCTCCTCTCCCTAAACAGTCCCTTGAAGCACATGTCACTCTCATTCACAAGGAAGGCAAGAACCCAGAAGACTGTGGGAGCTACAGACCAATATCACTTCTGAACTTAGACCTCAAAATCTGGGCTAAACTGCTCTCCTTGAGAATCAAGAGTCATCTTCCCCACTTAGTAGACGTGGACCAGTCGGGATTTGTACCAGGTAGGGAGGGTCGCACGAACACATTGAGACTGCTAACTGCGATCCAACATGCTCACATGAAAAGACTGCCCCTTGTCCTTCTTGGCGTTGACGGCATTTGATAGGGTCAATTGGGAGTATATGAAGGAGAAACTACACCGCTTCGGATTTCCCCCGCAGTTTATAACAGCTCTTATGTCCCTTTACACACAACCGTATGCTTCGTTGATGGTCAACGATGACATATCCCCCCGTTCCGGATCACAAACGGGACCAGGCAGGGATGGCCTCTGTCCCCAACCCTTTTTATACTAACAATGGAAACGCTTTTACAGAGAGTTCGACAGTTGACCAGTATCTCAGGATACAAAACCCCGAGGGGAGAGCTTAAAGCACTAGCCTTCGCAGATGATTTACTATTTCTCTTAAGTGACCCTGCACACGGACTGCCTAGTTTATTAGACCTGTTCGTAGACTTTTGCTCGCTGTCGAACTTTAAAGTAAACGTTTCTATGTCGGAATTATTAAACATTACTTTATCTGCAGCTAAGATTAAGGAGATCGACTCCCTGTCCCCTTTCCCCTGGGCCAAATCGTCACTCACGTATCTAGGGGTTAAAATACCTAGCTCGCTCACAAGCATTTTTCAACTTAACTTTAAACCCCTACTAGCAGAGATTAAAGAGACATTGGCTGGATATGATCTTCCCCTGATCCTATGGATGGGTAGGAAAAACCTGATTAACTGCTATGTGCTCCCTAAGGTTAGATACACATTACAGATGCTACCGATCACATTACCTGCCTCCTTCTTCTCCAGCGTCAGGTCTCTCTTTTCTAACTTTATTTGGAAGCAAAAGAGGCCTAGGTCAGCATATTCGCTACTCTCTCGCACAAGCGCCCAGGGGGGAATGGATGCGCCAGATGTGGAGAAACTCTACAACCTGATACAGCTCCGCAGATGGATAGATTTAATTAGTCCCTATCACTCTAGAGGTGGCATCAGTCGACTACTCTGGTGATCTATTGACAGACTTATGGCTCCCTCCTACATCATGTAGCCTCGCGCGTAACAAAGACGTCCTGTTCTCTGGTGTTTTATGTACTGCTCGTCTCCTGCTTCCCTCACTTTCCCCCTCTCTTTCCCCTCTACTACCTTCTTCTGTGCTGCCTGTGGTCGTGGGCGGTGGGGTGGTGGATCACCCAGATATATGGAATAAATTGGCCCACATACCCTTATCACAACTGTTCCCGAACGGAAGGATTCTAACAGAGACAGAAGTCAGGATGCTTTTCCCAGATACCAGTTTGACTTTTCTGCACATAGCTCACTTTCAGAAATGCAGTAGACTCTTTATAGAGGGCTCTCTACCCCTCAGGGAACTTACAGACTTTGAGTCAGATGTAGCCTCCCTTGACGTGAAACATAGGAAACTCTCGGCCTTACGCACACTATATGATGCCTGCTCCCCGTTCCGTCCCCCAGGTTTTCTGCTGTCTTGGGAGAGAGAGAGTTAGACATATCTTTTACGAGAGAAGAGCAGAAGTTCATACTGACTCCCAGTAGGGGATTCTCGAGATGTGTCCGACTTCAGGAATCACAATACAGACTAACCTCGAGATGGTACAGGACGCCTGATTTCACAAGTTAACAGACTCCGCTCTCTGCTGGAGATGTAAGCTTCACACCGGTACCCATTTCCACATCTGGTGGACGTGTCCGCTTATTGCCCCACATTGGAGGGAGGTGGAGGACACATGCTCCAAAATCATTGGCAAGAAAATCTCACTATCGCCGGCGTCTGCGCTTTTGGGATGCCCAACCGTTACGTATTCCCCAGACAAGTCCTCATTGATCACACATTTGATCATGGCAGCCAAACAACTGATTCCCCTTACATGGCTGCAGTCCTTCCCCCCTTCAATTGCGGAGTGGCTGACGAAAGTCCAACAGATCCATGTATTTGAAGAGATGTCCAGTAGAGCTATTAGAACGTTAGATGCACACCGCATTGTCTGGGGACCATGGCGAGCATACTCACTAAACTGATGGATGGAGGAGAACTACAAAGAAGTTTTCCTCTACCCTTTTTTTGTATGATTTCAATGCAAGGGAAATGTATTATACGTTACGTGGTCTTACAGCATTATGACTGTCACTCCCTGTCACATGCCTCCCCCCCACCCCTACCCACACCTTCTCCCCTCACCCCCCCCCCACCCTACTCCACACCTCCCTATCCCCACTCCCTCCTCCTTATGTTACAACTCAGATGTTAATAAGTGCAGGTCAATGTTTTGATGCCAGATCTGTACTGTTATCTATACTATGATGGAGAAGGCGCTGCTGCGACAGCGACCCCCTCGCCTACCTTTGTTCCTTATCTCTTTGTATTGTGCGTTAATGACTTTAAAATAAAATAAAAACTTGTTTGGAAAAAAAAAGTCTGATGTGTAAGTGAAAAAAAAATGTTTACACTAAAATGCTGTTTTTCCCCCAAATTTTACATTTTTACAAGGGGTAATAGGAGAAAATGACCCCCAAAATTTGTAACCCCCTTTCTTCTGAGTGTGGAAATACCCCATGTGTGGATGTCAAGTGCTCTGCTGGTGAACTACAATGCTCAGAAGAGAAGGAGCGCCATTGAGCTTTTGGAGAGATAATTTGTTTGGAGTGGTAGTCAGGGGCCATGTGCATTTACAAAGCCCCCGTGGTGCCAGAACAATGGACCCCACACATGTGACCCCATTTTGGAAACTACATCCCTCACAGAATTTTATAAGGAGTGCAGTGAGTATTTACACCCCACTGATGTTTGACAGGTCTTTGGAACAGTGGGCTGTGCAAATTAAAAATTACATTTTTCATTTTCACGGACCACTGTTCCAAAAATCTGTCAGACACATGTGGGGTGTAAATGCTCACTGTACCCCTTATTACATTATGTGAGGGGTGTAGTTTCCCAAATGGGGTCACATGTGTGGGGCGGGGTCCATTGTTCTGGCACTATGGGGGCTTTGTAAACACACGTAGCCTTCAATTCCGGACAAAATTTACCTTCAAAAGCCCAATGGTGCTCCTCTCTTCTGAGCATTGTAGTTCGCCCGCAGAGCACTTTCCATCCACATATGGGGTATGTTCTTACTCAAAAGAAATGGGGTTACAAATTTTGGGGGGCTTTTTTCCTATTTTCTGTTTTTTTATTTTCCTATCCAACTTTAATGAAAAATTCTTCAAACACCTGTGGGGTGTTAAGGCTCACTATACCACTTGTTACATTCCTTGAGGAGTGTAGATTCCAAAATGGGGTCATATGTGGGTATTTCTTTTTTGGCGTTTATGTCAGAACCGCTGTAAGATCAGCCACCCTTGTGCAAATCACCAATTTAGACCTTAAATGTACATAGTGCACTCTCCCTCCTGAGCGTTGTGGTGCGTCCGCAGAGCATTTTACGCCCACCTATGGGGTATTTCCGTGCTCAGGAGAAATTGCGTTACAAATTTTAGGGGTATTTTTTCCCTTTTACTGCTTGTGAAAATAAAAAGTATGGGGCAACACCAGCATGTTAGTGTAAACATTTTTATTTTTTTACACAGGCTGGTGTAGCCCCATACTTTTCCTTTCATAAGGGATAAAAGGAGAAAAAGCCCCCCAAAATATGTAGTACAATTTCCCCCAATTATGGAAATACCCCATGTGTGGCCCTAAACTGTTTCCTTGAAATATGACAGGACTCTGAAGTGAGAGAGCGCCATGCGCATTTAAGGACTAAATTAGGGATTGCATAGGGGTGGACATAGGGGTATTCTATCCCAGTGATTCCCAAACAGGGTGCCTCCAGCTGTTGCTAAACTCCCAGCATGCCTGGACAGTCAGTGGCTCTCTGGAAATGCTGGGAGTTGTTGTTTTGCAACAGCTGGAGGCTCCATTTTGGAAACACTGCCGTACGATACGTTTTTCATTTTTATTGGGGGGGAACAGTGTAAGGGGGTGTATATATAGTGTTTTACCCTTTATTATGTGTTAGTGTAGTATTTTTAGGGGACATTCGCACTGGCGGATTACAGCGAGTTTCCCGCTAGGAGTTTGCGCTGTGGCGAAAAATTTGCCGCAGCTCAAACTTGAAACATAAACCCCACTGTAAACTCGCCCGTGTGAATTTTCCCTGTATGTTCACATGGGAGGGCAAACCTCCAGCTGTTTCATAACTACAACTCCCAGCATGTACTAACGGACCGTGCATGCTGGGAGTTGTACTTTTGCAATAGCTGGAGGCACACTGGTTGGAAAACCTTCAGTTAAGTTCTGTTACCTAACTCAGCACTTTCTAACCAGTGTGCCTCCAGCTGTTGCAAAACTACAATTCCCAGCATGTACTGATCGCCGAAGGTCATGCTGGGAGATGTAGTTATGCAACAGCTGGAGGTACGCAACTACAACTCCCAGCATGCCAAGACAGCTGTTTGCTATTTGGGCATTCTGGGATTTGTAGTTTTGCAAAAGCTGGAGGGTCACAGGTTGGAGATCACTGTGCATTGATCTCCAAACTGTGGGCCTCCAGATGTTGCAAAACTACAAATCCCAGCATGCCCAGACTGCAAACTGCTTTGTGGGCATTCTAGGAGTTGTAGTTTTGCAACATCTGGAGGGCTACAGTTTAGAGACCACTGTATATTGGTCTCAGACTGTAGACCTCCAGATGTTGCTAGGCAACTCACCGGCTTTCGTAGGATCCAGGGAGCCGCATCGCCGTCCTCCTCTTCTGCCGCCGATCACCCCTGCCGATCGCCGCCTGCTGCCGCCGCCGGTTAGTGATTGGGCTTCGATGCCGGATCCTGTCAGTTTCCCCGTTCTGCCCAGCCTACTGTGGGTGGGTAGAAAGGGGAAACTGAAAGTTAACCCCCCTGCCCCCGATCTGCAATTGGTTGTCGCTTCTTGATGACCATTAGCAGGGATAGGAGGGGTGGCACCCCTGCCACCTCACTCCAATCCCTTCAGAGGGATCGTGGGTTTCTTTGACAACCGCGATCCCCTTTATATACTGGTCACCATAGACCCGTATGACCCGGAATCGGCGCAAATCGCCGGTGTAAATACACCGGCGATTTGCAGCGATCGCTGACATGTTGCATGGGATGCCTGCTGACTGATTTCAGCTGGGATCCCGGTCCCCGCCCGGCGTGTGGTGGGGACCGGAATTCACAGGGGCGTATGGATACGCCCTGAGTCCTTAACGATCAAAAACCCAGGGCGTATCCATATGCCCTGGGTCCTTAAGGGGTTAAGGGGTTAATAATAGTAATAATAATAATTATACTGTTTCTACCATATCCACTTATCCAGAGATATTATGCTAGAGATATATTGTCATCCTTCATTCCTGGGAATCCACCTCTCCCCTTCTACAGATCTCTGATTCCTTAATCATCCAATAGGGGGCTTGTTTCCCACTTATGTTTCTAGGTGGACAATATCTTCTGTCTCCATTACAAGCTGTATGTCCAATATGGGAAATGTGCCTTGAATTATGCAGCTCCTCGCTCACTTGTTAATGTATCAAGTGACCCAGAGCCCACCACGTGGAGGTGGCTGCATTTCGGGCTCCTCCCCACCCCCACCCCCAACCATATGCAGACCTTGTGTGACCCAATCAGCATCTTGTTAAATTGGTTCACATTGATCGTCAATGGCCTTTGCTGTAATACTTCTTAGCTTTGTATGTAGGAAGTAAAATGGCATCTTGAATGTGGTCATCATGCCGGTTACTGTCCATTTGGCCATGGCCCATGCTCCAACCCAAACATTGGATACATAATTGGACCACTTCAGTTTGCTTTTAGCATATTGCCAAGTCCGCTGCAGCCAAGACACTTTGGGCTCCGAGGCATCTTCAGAGGTTGTTGGTAAATCCATCTGGTTATCCGCCATGGTGACTGTCACATGATCGCTGTGCCTTGATTCATGTGGGTCTGAATTGTCACCTAAAGCCATGTCAATAGCCACATCTGCTCGCTGACCACGGTGCTTAATCTTCTTCCCAGGTATTTTATGGATCTCATAATATGGTGGAGTGACCTTATAATGATATAGGTTAGTATACCGCCAAAGGAAACTCGTCACGTAATGTATGAGACACACGACAGGCACCGAGAGAACTGGGATATCTGCAAAATAGCGACAGGATACAATATATTAGACCTATATTCATTCATTTATTTATGTATATATATATATATATGTAAATACATATGTTCATATATATGTATATATATATATATATATATATATATATATATATATATATATATATACTTTTTTTGTTAAAACTGTAATTTATACAGCAAACTATAAATATTTTATAGGCTATATGCTAGAAGATTAGATGTCATGGATCACTGTATGAAGCTTTTTTTAAACTTATGTGTGACTAAAACATTGTTATTATAATTATATTACTACTATTATTATATTATTTCACTAATATCAGAGTAGCTTCCCATGTTTTCTTTTAGAAGGCAAAATACTTAAAGCATTGATTCACAAACTGAAATCATTTATCTCACAGGAATAAACATTTGCTCAATTGCTGTAAGAGACTTAAAGGAGTACTCTGCCTCTAGACATCTTATCCCCTATCCAAAGGATAGGGGATAAGATGTCTGATTGCAGGGGTCCCGCAGCTGGTACCCCAGCGATCTCTGTGCAGCACCCAGCGTTCGTTCAGCATTCGACAGGGTCGCAACTTCACGGCCACGCCCCTCGTGAGGTCACACCACAACCTACCCATAGACTTACATTGAGGGGGTGTGGCCCTAATGTCACAACCCCCGCCGCCCGCTCCAAGCGTTTGGAACAAAATGTGCCGAACGCTGGGGAAGCCCCCCTTTAAAGCCACCCAGGATAGACTGTACAAGAGAACATCAGTAACTTTACTGCACTCTACTATATTAACTTTACACTAATACATTCATGTTAAATCCATTTATAAACTGAAATTTTGGAAGTTTTCATTATTCCTACCTCTTAGCTTCATGGTCACCGTCCTTACAGGATCCTTTTGCCTAAATAGACAAAATTCTCTTCAATTTGCAAAATAAGCGCAGGTCTAGTAGGAGAACGTGTTCACCCGCCGAACCGAGGAAATAAGTGTTAGGGATTGGATTCTACCCTGGAGAAAGTCTCTTTGATGTGTGATGTCACAGCAGATGACATCACGTGTATGTGTATCCATTGTAATGGCTGTACTGTACTTTACTTACACTATGTACAGTTATACTGGGGGTTTACAAAGGATTTGAAGATTACAGTTTTAACCCCTTCAGGGTCACAGCCCTTTTTGGTCTTGAGGACAAAGGACATTTTCATTTTTACATTTTCATTTTTTCCTCCTCCCCTTCTAAGAGCCATAAATCTTTTAATTTTCCACCCAAAGACCAATATGAGTTGTTGTTTATTTTGCGACCAACTGTACTTTGTAATGTACGGTAACATAAAATGTACGGTACTATAAAAAAATATATATATATTATTTACGGCTGGAAATTGAAAAGAAAACCACAATTTGGCAACTTTTGAGGGTTTTCGTTTTTATTCACTGACATGTTCTTTTTATACTGCGGGTCAATGCTTGGGTAAACGCTTTACTCTTTTTGTACTGCTTCAAAAAAATCTAACTTTTTGAACAATATAAGTATGTTTTAAACTGTATGAGGGCTAATTGTTTGCTGTATACGGAAAAATAAAAAAAAAGTTATAGAGGTCAGAAGAGGATAATTTTAAACGTACTAATTTTGGTGTAAAAGTAATAATTTTTTTTTAACAGAAGTAAAACAAAATCAAACCTTAATAAGCTGTGTATCAATTTAATCGTATGGATCTACAGAATAAATATAAGGTGTCATTTTTACCGAAAAGTGCACTGTGTAGAATCTGAAGCCCCGAAAAAAAAAAATCAGAATGGAGTTTTTTTTTTCCCCCTAGTTTTGCCGTAGATTTTGTGGTGAAATGATTGTTGTCATTACAAAGTACAATAGGTGGCACAAAAAAACAGCCCTTATAGGACTCTGTATGTAGAAAATTGAAAGTGTTATGATTTTAAGAAGGTGAGGAGGTAAAAACTAAGTGCAAAAATGAAAAAACCTGTCCTGAAGGGGTTAAAAATATATAAATACCGTATATCCCGGCGTATAAGACGACTTTTTAACCCCAAATTTTCTTCTGAAAAGCCGGGGGTCGTCTTATACGCCGGGTATTTAGGTCCGGGATAGGAAAGCTTCTGATTATCTGCCCGGGCCGGCTCCTGTGTGTAGCTGCAGGCAGGGGCCGGCCAGAGCAAGTAAAAACTAATACTGTATACTAAAAACCAGGGTGCCTCCAGCTGTTGTGAAACTACAACTCCCAGCACGGCAAAGTTGGGGGTCGTCTTATACGCCAAGTCATCTTATACGCCGGCATGGTCACTGCACCTGCACTCACATTTAAAGAAGATCTGTAGTGCTTATAACTTATCCCCCATCCTAAGGATAGGGTATAAGTTATAGATCACGGGGGGGGGGTACGAGCGATCGGGCCCCCCGCCATCTTCTGTACGGGGCCACAGTTATGTACAGGAAAGGGGGCATTCCGTCCCCGCTTGACGCGGCAGAGGGCACGCCCCTCCATGTATTTCTATGGAAGTCATGGAAGGGCGTGCCGGCTGCCGCGTCATGCGGGAACAGAATGCCCCCTTTCCTGTTCATTGCCACGGCCCCATACAGGAGATCGTGGGGGGCCCCAGTGCTCGGACCCCCCCGCGATCTATAACTCATCCCCTATCCTTAGGTTGGGGTATAAGTTATAAGCACTAAAGATCTCCTTTAACCTGTTGGGGACGGAGGGCATACCTATACGCCCTCCGCCCACCACCTTTCTATAATGCGGGGCCACGCCGTGGCCCAGCGTCATAGCGGGTCGGGCCAGGCCCCTAACAACAGCCGGGAGCCGAGGCTAATAGCGAGCAACACTGATCGTGGTTTCGCGCGCTATTAACCCTTTAGATGCAGCGTTCAACTTGATCACTGTCCGAACGCCGAATGACTGCTCAGTGCCTGAGATCCAGGTATGAGCAGTCAAGCGGCAGAATCATTGATCAATGGTTTCCTATGAGAAACCATTGATCAATGTAAAAGATCAGTGTGTGCAGTGTTATAGGTCCCTATGGGAGCTATAACATTGAAAAAAAAAAGTGAAAAAAGCTTGAATCACCCCCCTTTTCCCGTAAAAAAAAAATCCAAAAACTGTGTAAATAAACATATATGGTATAGCCGCATGCAGAAATGTCGGAATTATAAAAATATATAGTAAATTAAACCGCACAGTCAATGGTATACGTGCAAAAAATAAGCCATCATATGGAGCCATCATATGGAGGAAAAAACTAAAGTGCAAGAACGAGAAAACCCTCCGTACCCAAGGGGTTAATCCCTGGACATGTTTTATTCATATGGTTATGCTTGTATGGGCACTTAATCTGTGATTTGTTGTTTTCATCGGTACCACATTTGTGTATATGTGATTTTTGATGACTTTTTATTCCTTTTTTTTTTCCCCGGGATGTGATCACAATTCAGCATTGGACTTTGTTATTTTTATGTTTTATGTCGTTCACCGTATGGAGTCATTAACGTTATATTTTAGTCATTCAGACTATTCTACCAAATATGTTGATTTATTTTATTTAAATAAAAAAAAATTTTTTATAAAATGGGAAAAGAGGGGGAATTCATTTTTTATTGGAGGAGGCACTTATTCCCTTTATTAAACTGTAACAGTTAATAGCTATATTTAGATTTTTAACCCCTTAAGGATGCAGCTCATTTTCACCTTAACAACACGGCCCTTTTTTGCAAATCTGACCACTGTCACTTTATATATGAATAACTCTGGAATGATTTTACTTTTCATTCTGATTCTGAGATTGTTTTTTCGTGACATATTCTACTTTAACATAGTGGTAATTTTTGTCGTTACTTGCATCTTTTCTTGGTCAAAAATCCCAAAATTTTGAAAATTTTGCATTTTTCTGCCTGTAAGAAAAATGGACATTCCAAATTATATATTGATTCACAAATACAATGGGGGACATTTATCAAGGGATTTAGAGCTCTTTTTTTGCTTACAAAAGTCGCAGAAAAAGTCGCATTAGCACTTAAGCAATTTTTTGTGCGACTTTTGGCTGTAAGCAAAAAGCTACAAAAGAGCGTACGAAAGTAAATTTTATTTTTTACTTTGCAATGGTCAGGGATTTATCAAGTGCGAAAGTCGCATAAAAAGTCGCAAGCCCTCAAAAACTGCATAAATATAAGCCAGCTCGGAGCTGGCACACAAAACGGCTTTTGAGAGCAAATTTTATATTTCCCGCTGGCAGCCGTGATCACAGCTCCAGCGGGAAATATATTGCAACTGTACAAAGGAGCCCGGGCTGGCATCACTCTGCAGCCGCCCAGCTCTGTCTGATTCTAACCCCGCTACCCTAACATAAGGACACCCCCCCTTGTTTCCCACCCGCCTGCGCTGCACATCTCCCATCTGTCTGCTACCTGTTGCAAGACTACAACTCCCAGCATGTCCATACAGTGAGGGCATGCTGGGAGTTGTAGTATTGTAGCGGGCGGACAATGTGCGGCGCGGGCGGGTGGAAGACAAGGGGGGTGGGGGTTATATAAAGCAGTGTCCCCATCCCCATCATTGTATTAGGGTAGCGGGGATAGAATCGGAGGAACCCGGGCGGCTGAAGACTGACTCCAGCCTGGGCTCCTTTTAACAAACCTCGGCGCAGCAGAGTTTCTATTTCCCTTAATGTAATTTCATATTTCCCACTGGGTCCCGTAATTGGCCAGGACCGAGCAGCCAATCACGGGAAATTTGATATTACATTAAGGACTAAAAGCTCCGCGGTTCCGCTAGATGTTAAAAGGAGCCCGGGCTGGCATCAGTCTGCACCCTCCCGGGCTCCTCAGATATCCTGCGGCGCCGTGGTAAGGTGCCCGGGCTAACCTCACTCAGCAGCCCCCCACGGGACTCCCACAGCCGTCAGGGAGATGTGTAGGTGTACTTACTGTAAGGACATGCTGGGAGTTGTAGTTGTGTGGCAGGTGACAGGCTTTTCACCTGCCCCCCTACAACTCCCAGCATGCCCTTACAGTAAATATATGCTGGGAGTTGTAGTCATGTGGTGCGGGAGATTGTTACCCCCCCCCCCCCACACACACACACTACAACTCCCAGCATATCCTTACTGTAAGGGCATGCTGTGAGTTGTAGTCATGTGGGGCGGGAGATTGTCACCCCCCCCCCTACAACTCCCAGCATGCTCTTACTGTAAGGGCATGCTGGGAGTTGTAGTCAGGCACGGACGGGTGACAATAAATGTATTAACCTATTTTTCTTTTTTTCTCCTCATTTCAGATCCATGTATCCTGTGGACTATTGCGGATTTGGTGGACTGCTTCAATGACCAGCGTCTTTTTTAAACCTGTTTAATGTTAATGAGAGTGTTTTTTGGAATAAAATTTTTTGAAACGTGTTGTGTTTTTATTTTTTTTATTACTTGAAAGGCTTAGTCTAATAGACGGAATCCATTACTAAGCCTATGCTTAGTGTTAGCCCCCAACACAGCTGGCGCTAACCTTCAATTATTACCCCGGTACCCACCGCCACAGGGGTGCCGGGAAGAGCCGGTTCCAATAGGCCCGGAGCATCAAATATGGCGCTCCTGGGCCTAGGCGGTAACGGGCTGGCATTAATTAGGCTGGGGAGGGCCAGTAACAATGGTCCTCGCCCACCCTGGTAACATCAGGCTGTTGCTGCTTGGTTGGTATTTGGCTGAAAATAAAAATAGGGGGAACCCTATGCGTTTTGTTTTTTTTTATAATTATTCATGCAAAACAAAGATAAGGTTCCCCCTATTTTTATCCAAATACCAACCAAGCAGCAACAGCCTGATGTTACCAGGGTGGGCAAGGACCATTGTTACTGGCCCTCCCAAGCCTAAATAACACCAGCCTGTTACCGCCTAGGCCCAGGAGCGCCATATTTGAGCCTCTGGGCCTGGTGGTACCGGCTCCTCCCAGCACCCCTGTGGTGGTGGGTAACGGGGAAATAATTGGGGGTTAGCGCTAGCTGTTTTGGGGGCTAATGCTAAGCTTCAGCTTAATAATGGACTCTGTCTATAATACTGCTTCCACTACTAAGCCTGCCAAGTAAATAAAAAAAACAACACATTTAAAAAAAAATGTATTCCAAAAAAACACTCCCCCAAAAGTCCTCATTCACCATTTTATTAACATTAAACCAAAAAAATGCTAATCACTGCACTCCCCTGAATCTAAAGTAATCCACAAGATACACGGATCTGAAATGAGAAGAAAAAAAATTAGTTAGTACATTTAGGGTAAAAAAAAAGTGGTAAAAAGGGTAAAAAAAAAAAAACATACATACCGTATATACTCGAGTATAAGCCGAGTTTTTCAGCACGATTTTTCGTGCTGAAAACACCCCCCTCGGCTTATACTCGAGTGACCTCTCCGCCCTCAGTGGTCTTCAACCTGCGGACCTCCAGATGTTTCAAAACTACAACTCCCAGCAAGCCCGGGCAGCCATCGGCTGTCCGGGCTTGATGGGAGTTGTAGTTTTGAAACCTCTGGAGGTCCGCAGGTTGAAGACCACTGCGGCCTTCGACATCATCCAGCCCCCCTCTCACCCCCTTTAGTTCTGTACTCACCTCCGCTCGGCGGGACGGTGCTCCGCTGGTCCAGTGCTGCAGGACTGTCCGGTGGGAGGTCGTCTGGTGGGATAGTGGTTCCGAGCTGCCATCTTCACCGGGGGGGGGCCTCTTCTCCGCGCTTCGGGCCCGGAATAGTCACATTGCCTTGACGACAATGCAGGGGGACGTTCATTACCAACGTCCGTCTGCGTCGTCATCAAGGCAACGCCTCTATTTCGGGCCCGAAGCGCGGAGAAGAGGCCCCCCCGGTGAAGATGGCAGCCCGGAGTACAGAACTAAAGGGGGTGAGAGGGGGGGTTAGATGATATTGAAGGCCGCAGTGGTCTTCAACCTGCGGACCTCCAGAGGTTTCAAAACTACAACTCCCAGCAAGCCCGGACAGCCGATGGCTGCCCGGGCTTGCTGGGAGTTGTAGTTTTGAAACCTCTGGAGGTCCGCAGAAGACCACTGTATCAGACATTGACAAGCGGTGATGGTGAAGGTGGGGCTGATGACAAGGGGATGATGACAAGGGGATGATGAAGGGGGTGGGGATGATGACAAGGGGATGATGACAAGGGGATGATGAAGTGGGGGTGTGTGGGATGATGACAAGGGGATGATGAAGGGGGGGTGTGGGATGATGACAAGGGGATGATGAAGGGGGGGTGATGACAGGCGGTGATGATGAAGGAGGGGATGATGACAGGCGGTGATGATGAAGGGGGAATGATGACAGGCGGTGATGATGAAGGGGGGATGATGACAGGCGGTGATGATGAAGGGGGGATGATGACAGGCGGTGATGATGAAGGGGGGATGATGACAGGCGGTGATGATGAAGGGGGGTGATGACAGGGTGATGATGAAGGGGGTGTTAATGACGGGGGTCTGGATGATGACAGGGGGGATGATGTATTTCCCACCCTAGGTTTATACTTGAGTCAATAACTTTTCCTGGGATTTTGGGGTTAAATTAGGGGCCTCGGCTTATATTCGGGTCGGCTTATACTCGAGTATATACGGTGTGTGTGTGTGTGTGTGTGTGTGTGTGTGTGTGTGTGTGTGTGTATATATATATATATATATATATATATATATATATATATATAAAAATTCAAAGCTGCAAAATTGTGTTCTGTAGTCATTTATTGGTTTTTGCTTATGTGTGCAAAAAAAAAAATGGTATTCAAAAGTGATTTATTGGTTTTTGCTTATGTAAGCCAAATTTATCAACCCCCTGTGGTAGTTTAATAATGTGTCACACAAAAGCAAAACCAAAAGCAAGAAAAAAATGCCAACAGAACTCGATTACCAAAGCAATAATGATAAATGTCCCCGAATATGTCTACTTTATGTTTGCATCGTAAAGTTTTCATGTTTTTACTTTTTTAAGACATTAGAGGGCTTCAAAGTATAGCAGCATTTTTACAAAATTTTCACGAAAAATTAAAAATCAGAATTTTTCAGGGACCAGTCAAGTCTGAAGTGGATTTTGAGGGGCCTTTCTGTGAGAAATATACCACAAATGACCCCATTGTAGAAACTGCACCCCTCAAAGTATTCAAATGCCATTAACAAAGTTTGTTAACCCTTTAGGTGTTTCACAGGAACAGCAGCAAAGTGGAGGAGAAAAATTAAGATTTCCATTTTTCATACTAACATGTTCATGTAGCCCAAATTTTTTTTCCATTTTTGTAAGGGTTCTTAGGCGAAAAAGTCCCACAAAATTTGTAGCCCAACTTCTCTTGAGTATGGAAATACCTCATATATTGACGCAAAGTGCTCTGTGGGCCCACAACATGGATCAAAAGGGAAAGAGCAACTGTGGGATTTTAGAGGGTGAATATTGCTGAAATGGTTTTTGGGGGGCATGTTGCATTTAGCAAGCCCCCATGGTGTCAGAAAAGCAAAAAAAAAAAAAAACACATGGCACACTATTTGGGAAACGACACCCCTCCAGGAACGTAACAAGGGGTACAGCGAACCTTAACACCTCACAGGTGTTTAACAGGTTTGCATTTAAGTTGGACTTGAAAGTGAAAAATTAGATTGTTATACCCCTTGTTATGTTCCATGAGGGATGCAGTTTCCAAAATGGGGTCACATGTGGGTGTTTTTTTTTTTTGTGCGTGTTTATGTCAGAACCGTTGCAACTATCAGCCACCTGTGCAAATCACCAATTTAGGCCTTAAATGTACATATTGCGCTCTCACTACTGAGCCTTTTCGTGCCTCTGCAGAGCATTGTACGCCCACATATGGGGTATTTCCGTACAAATTTTGGGGGTCTTGTTTGAAAATAAAAAGTATGGGACGACACCAGCATGTTAGTGTAAAAAAACATACTGGTGTAGACCCCAACTTTTCCATTTTATAAGTGGTAAAATTAGAAAAAGCCCCCAAAATTTGTAACGCAATTTCTCCTGAGTACGGAAATACCCCATATGTGTCCCTAAACCGTTTCCTTGAAATATGACAGGGCTCCAAACTGAGAGAGCGCCATGCGCATTTGAGGACTAAATTAGGGATTTGCATAGGGGAGGACCCGGATGCAAGCATTACAATTGACTCTGCTACCATAAATACCCTACAGCAGTGTTTCCCAAACAGGGTGCCTCCAGCTGTGGCAAAACTCCCAGCATGCCTGGTCAGTCAATGGCTGTCCGGCAATGCTGGAAGTTGTTGTTTTGCAACAGCCGGAGGCTCCTTTTTGCAAACAGTGCCGTACCAGACGTTTTGAATTTTTATAGGGGGGGGGGGGTTTACACTGTGTAAGGGTATATGTAGTGTATTACTCTTTATTTTGTGGTAGCGTAGTGTAGGGTTTTTAGGGTATATTCACACGGGCAGGGGTTCATAGTGAGTTTTCCGCTGGGAGTTTGAGCTGCGGTGGAAAATTTTATGCAGCTCAAATTTGTAGCGGGAAACTTACTGTAAACCCCAGCTCGTGTGAATGTACCCTGTACGTTCACATTAGGGGGGGGGTCAAACCTCCAGCTGTTGCAAAACTTCAACTCTCAGCATGGACTCACAGACCGTGCATGCTGGGAGTTGTAGTTTTGCCACAGCTGGAGGCCCACTGGTGAAGAAAACCGTGTTAGGGAACAGACAAACTCAGTGCTTCCCCACCAGGGTGCCTCCAGCTGTTACAAAACGAACACTCCCAGCATGCACGGTCTGTCAGTGCATGCTGGGAGTTGTAGTTTTGCAACAGCTGGTGGCACACTGGTGGGGAACCACTGAGTTAGGTTCTGTTACCTAACTGTGTTTCCTCACCAGGGTGCCTCCAGCTGTTACAAAACGAACACTCCCAGCATGCATGGTCTGTCAGTGCATGCTGGGAGTTGTAGTTTTGCAACAGCTGGAGGCACACTGGTGGGGAACCACTGAGTTAGGTTCTGTTACCTAACTGTGTTTCCTCACCAGTGTGCCTCCAGCTGTGGCAAAACTACAACTCCCAGCATGCAGTGATGGCTAAAGCGCATGCTGGGAGTTCTAGTTATGCAACAGCTTGAGGCACGTGTTCAGTGGCGTCGCTAGGGGGGGGGCAGAGGGGGCCACAGCCCCCCCTACATCATGATTGGCCCCCCCTTGTGCCCCCCTAGCAGCAGTAGGTCACTAGCAGCTCTCATGGCCATCAGGGGGGTACCGCTAGTTCACCAGTAAGGGGCATCCTTTTTTTAAATAAACCTTCAGCCTGCAGCCCTGTCACCACGCAGGGGCCGCGCTATGCAGACTGGGAAGAGCAGACAGGAAGCTCCTCCCCCTCTCTCACTCCCCTGTATACTGGACCTTGTGGAGCAGGCCCGCTGTGTGTATACAGGCCCGGACACCACCAGTATGGAAGACTTACCTGCCCAGTGCCCACTGCTCATGCTGCCCTTTTAAAGTAAGTAACTTGCTTGGGGGAGAGGGGGAAAGTTGTAGTTCGGGAGACAGTGGGAGGTAGTTCAGTGTTTCCCAACCAGGGGGCCTCCAGCTGTTGCAAAACTACAACTCCCAGCATTCCTTTGGCTTTATGAGCATACTGGGAGTTGTAGTTTTGCAACAGCTGGAGGCCCCCAGGTTTGGAAACACTGATCTATCTATCTATCAATCAATCTATCTATCTATCTATCTATCATCTATCTATCTCATATCTATCCATCCATCCATGCATCTAACTTTCTATCTATCTATCTATCTATCTATCTTTCTCATATCTATCTATCTATCTCATATCTATCTATCTAACTCAGATAGATGAGATAGATATGAGAGATAGATAGGTAGATAGATGATATATAGATAGATACATAAATATATATAGATAGATAGATATGAGATAGATAGATAGATAGATAAATAGATGATATATAGATAGAGAGATGATATATAGAAAGATACATAAATAGATGGATAGATAGATGATAGATAGACAGATCGATAGATAGATGATAGATACATAGATATGATATAGATAGATAGATAGACAGATAGATAGATAGATGATAGATACATAGATATGATATAGACAGATAGATAGATGATAGAAAGATTAGATAGATAGATAGGAGATAGATGGATATGATATAGATAGATGGATATGATATAGATAAATTTATATGATATAGATAGATAGGAGAAAGATAGATAGATAGATCAGTTTCCCAACCAGGGGGCCTCCAGCTGTTGCAAAACTACAACTCCCAGCATTCCTCTGGCTTTATGAGCATACTCGGAGTTGTAGTTTTGCAACAGCTGGAGGCCCCCCGAGTTGGGAAACACTGATCTATCTATCAATCAATCATCTATTATCTATCCATCTATCTATCTATCTCATGTCTATCTATCTATATAATATCTATCTATTTCATATCTATCTATCTATCCATCTATTTATGTATCTATCTTTCTATTTATCTATCTATCTATCTCATATCTATCTCAGATAGATGAGAGATAGATGAAAGATAGATAGATATGAGAGATAGATAGATGATATATAGATAGATAGATACATAAATAGATGGATATATAGATAGATATGAGATAGATAGAAAGATAGATAAATAGATGATAGATAGATGATAGATAGATATGATATAGATAGATAGGAGATAGATGGATATGATATAGATAGATGGGTATGATATAGATAGATAGGAGATAGATAGATAGATAGATAGATAAAGAACAATATGATGCAGCACGCCACAGGTTTGCAGAAAATGGTGGTTTATTCCATCATGTGCATAGACTATGCTGCATCATATTGGGGGAGATTTATCAAAAGCTGTGCAAAGGAAAAGTTGCCCAGTTGCCCATAGCAACCAATCAGATCACTTCTTTCATTTTTCAGAGGCCTTTTCAAAAATGAAAGAAGTGAGCTGATTGGTTGCTATGGGCAACTAGGCAACTTTTCCTCTGGACAGGTTTTGATAAATCTCCCCCATTGTTCTTTGTCTGGATTGAAGAACCAGTGGACCCAGGTTCCAAGTATGCGGGCACCCCGACTTCTCTCTAATCTCTGGATTTTGTTTGTGCCGTTTTTATTTGTTTTAGATAGATAGATAGATAGAAAGAGATAGTATCTATCTATCATCTATTTATGTATCTTTCTATCTATCTCATATCTATCTATATATCCATCTATTTATGTATCTATCTATCTATATTTCATCTATCTATCTCTCATATCTATCTATCTTTCATCTATCTATCTATATCTCATCTATCTCTCATCTATATGAGATAGATATGAGAAAGATAGATAGAAAAATAGAAAGATAGATAGATAAATAGAAAGATAGATAGATAAATAGAAAGATGGATATAGAGAGATGGAGGGATAGATAGATAGGAGATAGATGGATAGATAGATATACAGCAAAAGAAGAATGCAGCAGCACACTGCCAGCACAAGGATATAGGTGAAACATGAACATGCAGATAAAACATGGAGAGCTATACAGCTATGGTGTAATAGATGCAAATGTGAAACGATGAAATAGTGAGGCACTTAGCTCGCAAATTTGTCTCCGCCGGCGGTCAAATAGCTTGGACCGTCCCACCGCGATAAGGTGGCCTCCTTGGGACGGACCCTACACTGTGAATATGCCTCTGTGTGAACAGTTCAGTAAGCATGGCAGGGTCTGGAACATCCAAGACACCTTATATACACACCTGATAGAGGTGGGTAGGGTGCAAGGCCAACATGGAGGTAGCCACTCCCCCGTATGTGCAATACAGACAAAGAATAAGTCAGCCAGCACTTTAGTTGATACCAAACTATTATATGGACCTGGCCTACAGGTGCACGCTACTAGGCTAGATATACAGCAACAGAAGAATGCAGCAGCACACTGCCAGCACAAGGATATAGGTGAAACATGAACATGCAGTTAAAACATGGAGAGCTATACAGCTATTTGCGAGCTAAGTGCCTCACTATCTCATAGTTTCACATTTGCATCTATTACACCATAGCTGTATAGCTCTACAGGTTTTATCTGCATGTTCATGTTTCACCTATATCCTTGTGCTGGCAGTGTGCTGCTGCATTCTTCTGTTGCTGTATATCTAGCCTAGTAACGTGCACCTGTAGGCCAGGTCCATATAATAGTTTGGTATCAACTAAAGTGCTGGCTGACTTATTCTTTGTCTGGATAGATAGATAGATAGATAGATGATTGATAGATAGATAGATCAGTGTTTCCCAACCAGGGGGCCTCCAGCTGTTGCAAAACTACAACTCCCAGTATGCCCATACAGCCAAAGACATGCTGGGAGTTGTCGTTTTGGAATAGCTAGAGGCCCCCTGATTGGGATACACCTATCTATCTATCTCATATCTATCTATCTCAAATCTATCTATTAATCTACATTATCCAAGTGTTTTCTTCCCCCATGTATGTGTGACGTTTCAATAGCATCCCGCCATCTTTATCATACGTACATTCTTTAGTCTCTGTGACATCACTGTGCTTCATAATAAACTGTGACATCACTGTGCTTCATAATAAACTGTGACATCACCGTGCTTCATAATAATCTGTGACATCACCGTGCTTCATAATAATCTGTGACATCACCGTGCTTCATAATAAACTGTGACATCACCGTGCTTCATAATAAACTGTGACATCACCGTGCTTCATAATAAACTGTGACATCACCGTGCTTCATAATAAACTGTGACATCACCGTGCTTCATAATAAACTGTGACATCACCGTGCTTCATAATAATCTGTGACATCACCGTGCTTCATAATAAACTGTGACATCACCGTGCTTCATAATAAACTGTGACATCACCGCGCTTCATAATAAACTGTGGCATCACCGTGCTTCATAATAAACTGTGACATCACCGTGCTTCATAATAAACTGTGGCATCACCGCGCTTCATAATAAACTGTGACATCACCGTGCTTCATAATAAACTGTGACATCACCGTGCTTCATAATAATCTGACATCACCGCGCTTCATAATAAACTGTGACATCACCGTGCTTCATAATAAACTGTGACATCACCGTGCTTCATAATAAACTGTGACATCACTGCGCTTCATAATAAACTGTGGCATCACCGTGCTTCATAATATAATTTGATGTCACTGTGTATAACAACCCTGTAGTGACATCACAGTTTATTATTCTTGAACGCTGACTTCACTGTGTATATTTTCCCGGTACAATGACATCACTGTATAGTTACCCTCTACTGTGACAACACTGCGTTTATTAACCCTGTAGTGGCAAAACTGTTTATTGTCCCTGTACAGAGACATTACTGTTTATATTAACTCTAAACTGTGATGTCACTGTATATATTAACTCTGAACTGTGATGTCACAGTGCAGTGTAAGTATCAACAGTGATGTTGCAGTATAGAGATAACACACAGTGATGTTATAGTTCAGAGATAATACACACAGTGATGTCACAGTACAGGGATAATACACACAGTGATGTCACAGTACAGGGATAATACACACAGTGATGTCACAGTACAGGGATAATACTAAGGATCGACCGATTATCGGTATGGCCGATATTATCGGCCGATAATCACGATTTTGGGCATTATCGGTATCGGCAATTACCTTGCCGATAAGCCGATAATTCCCCGCACCGCGACTGCCACCCCCTCAACCCGCCGCATCGCACCCCCGACCCACCGCGTCGCACCCCCCCCCACCGTGATGGTGGGCGGTATACCGGTATGGATTTTTGCCCATACCGCTATACCGGTCGGGCCCCTCCCCCACTCTCCGAGTCAATAAAAAAATTAAACTTACCCGTAATGGGGGTGGTCCGGGCCATCCATCCTTCCTTCCTGTAGTGTCCGGGGGCGTTCCGGGTGAAGAGTGAACCGGTCCGGGCTGTCCTTCTTCTCCGGCGGTCATCTTCTCCACTCAGGGCAGGCTCCGGCCTAGTACACTGCATAGACGCAGCTACGCCGTGACGTCAGGTGCGTCGCTGCACACGGGCGTCACTGCGCAGCGGCGTCTATGCAGCGTACTAGGCCGGAGCCTGCCCGGAGTGGAGAAGATGACCGCCGGAGAAGGACAGCCCGGACCGGTTCACTCTTCACCCGGAACGCCCCCGGACACTACAGGAAGGAAGGATGGATGGCCCGGACCACCCTGACAGGTAGGGGGAGAGAAGCGGGTTGTGGCGGCGGCCTATGGCAGCGGCCCTGCAAAAGCCACTGCAGATCATTGATTTAAAGCGCCCGCTTTAAATCAATGATCTGCAGCGGTGTCGCAGGGGGTTAAATAGCCGATAACTTATACCGGAATATCGGTATAAGTTATCGGCTATCGGCCCTAACCTGCACCGATTATCGGTATTTTCCCGGTACAATGACATCACTGTATAGTTACCCTCTACTGTGAAAACACTGCGTTTATTAACCCTGTAGTGGCAAAACTGTTTATTGTCCCTGTACAGAGACATTACTGTTTATATTAACTCTAAACTGTGATGTCACTGTATATATTAACTCTGAACTGTGATGTCACTGTGCATATTTACCCTGTATTGTCACTCGCAGTGCAATGTAAATATGTACAGTGACATTAGGGTATACAGGCTTAATATATACAGTGATGTCACAGTGCAGTGTAAGTATCAACAGTGATGTTGCAGTATAGAGATAACACACAGTGATGTTATAGTTCAGAGATAATACACACAGTGATGTCACAGTACAGGGATAATACACACAGTGATGTCACAGTACAGGGATAATACACACAGTGATGTCACAGTACAGAGATAATATACACAGTGATGTCACAGTACAGGGATAATACACACAGTGATGTCACAGTACAGGGATAATACACAGTGATGTCACAGTACAGGGATAATACACACAGTGATGTCACAGTACAGGGAAAATACACATAGTGATGTCACAGTACAGGGATAATACACACAGTGATGTCACAGTACAGGGATAATACACAAAGTGATGTCATAGTACAGGGATAATACACACAGTGATGTCACAGTACAGGGATAATACACACAGTGATGTCACAGAACAGGGATAATACACACAGTGATGTCACAGTACAGGGATAATGCACACAGTGATGTCACAGTACAGGGATAATACACACAGTGATGTCACAGTACAGGGATAATACACACAGTGATGTCACAGTACAGGGATAATACACACAGTGATGTCACAGTACAGGGATAATACACAGTGATATCACAGTACAGGGATAATACACACAGTGATGTCACAGTACAGGGATAATACACACAGTGATGTCACAGTACAGGGATAATACACAGTGATATCACAGTACAGGGATAATACACACAGTGATGTCACAGTACAGGGATAATACACACAGTGATGTCACAGTACAGGGATAATACACACAGTGATGTCACAGTACAGGGATAATACTAGGGATCGACCGATTATCGGTATGGCCGATATTATCGGGCGATAATCACGATTTTGGGCATTATCGGTATCGGCAATTAACTTGCCGATAATTCCCCGCACCGCGACTGCCACCCCCTCGACCCGCCGCACCGCACCCCCGACCCACCGCGTCGCACCCCCCCACCGTGATGCTGGGCGGTATACCGGTATGGATTTTTGCCCATACCGCTATACCGGTCGGGCCCCTCCCCCACCCTCCGAGTCAATAAAAAAATTAAACTTACCCGTAATGGGGGTGGTCCGGGCCATCCATCCTTCCTTCCTGTAGTGTCCGGGGGCGTTCCGGGTGAAGAGTGAACCAGCCCGGGCTGTCCTTCTTCTCCGGCGGTCATCTTCTCCACTCCGGGCAGGCTCCGGCCTAGTACACTGCATAGACACAGCTACGCCGTGACGTCAGGTTCGTCGCTGCACACGGGCGTCACTGCGCAGCGGCGTCTATGCAGCGTACTAGGCCGGAGCCTGTCCGGAGTGGAGAAGATGACCGCCGGAGAAGAAGGACAGCCCGGACCGGTTCACTCTTCACCCGGAACGCCCCCGGACACTACAGGAAGGAAGGATGGATGGCCCGGACCACCCTGACAGGTAGGGGGAGAGAAGCGGGTTGTGGTGGCGGCCTATGGCAGCGGCCCCGCAAAAGCCACTGCAGATCATTGATTTAAAGCGCCCGCTTTAAATCAATGATCTGCAGCGGTGTCGCAGGGGGTTAAATAGCCGATAACTTATACCGGAATATCGGTATAAGTTATCGGCTATCGGCCCTAACCTGCACCGATTATCGGTATCGGCCCTTAAAAAACGATATCGGTCGATCCCTAGATAATACACACAGTGATGTCACAGTACAGGGATAATACATACAGTGATGTCACAGTACAGGGATAATATACACAGTGATGTCACAGTACAGGGATAATACACAGTGATGTCACAGTACAGGGATAATACATACAGTGATGTCACAGTACAGGGATAATACACAGTGATGTCACAGTACAGGGATAATACACAGTGATGTCACAGTACAGGGATAATACATGCAGTGATGTCACAGTACAGGGATAATACACAGTGATGTCACAGTACAGGGATAATACATACAGTGATGTCACAGTACAGGGATAATACATACAGTGATGTCACAGTACAGGGATAATATACACAGTGATGTCACAGTACAGGGATAATATACACAGTGATGTCACAGTACAGGGATAATACATACAGTGATGTCACAGTACAGGGATAATACACACAGTGATGTCACAGTACAGGGATAATACACACAGTGATGTCACAGTACAGGGATAATACACACAGTGATGTCACAGTACAGGGATAATACACACAGTGATGTCACAGTACAGGGATAATACACACAGTGATGTCACAGTACAGGGATAATACACAGTGATGTCACAGGACCGGGGATAATATACACAGTGATGTCACAGTACAGGGATAATATACACAGTGATGTCACAGTACAGGGATAATACACAGTGATATCACAGTACAGGGATAATACATACAGTGATGTCACAGTACAGGGATAATACACACAGTGATGTCACAGTACAGGGATAATACACAGTGATGTCACAGTACAGGGATAATATACACAGTGATGTCACAGCACATGGATAATACACAGTGATGTCACAGTACAGGGATAATACACACTGTGATGTCACAGTACAGGGATAATACACACAGTGATGTCACAGTACAGGGATAATACACAGTGATGTCACAGTACAGGGATAATACACACAGTGATGTCACAGCACATGGATAATACACAGTGATGTCACAGTACAGGGATAATACACAGTGATGTCACAGTACAGGGATAATACACACTGTGATGTCACAGTACAGGGATAATACACACAGTGATGTCACAGTACAGGGATGATATACACAGTGATGTCACAGTACAGGGATAATACACACTGTGATGTGTACAGCTGGTATCTACCACTATAAGGCCAGTGTATGTGGGAGTATTGGTATTTGTAAAATGAATTTTATACAGTGTCAATTGGTGTTAGTCGGTCATTAGTCAGTCACAATGGTAGTCGTGGTCATGGTGTGGCAGTATCATTTGTTTCTTGCTAGTAACGCTCACAACTAACAGTAAGCACCTTTTGTCTGGAGGTGCTGACTATTTTTATTTTTTTGTACTGGTATTATCAGTAATATTGGTGTCAGTAACAGTATGACCATAATATGTATGATGACAATATTTCCTCCCTGTATGCTGGTATTATTGGTAATATTGGTCTCAGTATACAGGATTTGGTCAGTTACAGCATGATGGTAATATGTATGGTGATAATATTCCTCCTTGTATACTGATATTATTTGTAATATTAGTCTCAGTATACAGGTCATTGTTCGCACTAGCGTCTAGCTCACCGGTGCGTCATGGAGCCGCTTTGCCTGCACACCCTGGAATTAAGGGTACGTTCCCACACGGCGTATTTGCTGCTGCGTATTTTATTTTCCCTGTTGAAGTCAATGGGTAGGAAAATACGCAGCACCAAATACGCAGCAAATACGCAGCAAAATACACCACGTGGGAATGCACCCTTAAGCATGAAGTCTTGCAAAAGATTGGTGAGCTGCCTGTAATTTTTCTACATCATTGTGATTGGATGAACTGTCTTTACCTATATTACGTGAGCACCACCATATTACAAGCCTGTGCTGTCTGATACTTTAGAGTCCGGATTATAGGACCAACGTATTTTTTGTGAACCACACAATACAGGTAGTGCCAGCACGCTTCTATCTACACATATATTACTTATGTTAATGTTTGACAGGGAACTGGCCAAAAAATAAGTGACATGTCACTTCTTCTCCACGTAGACACCTGCTGAAGCTGCCTTTAAAGTCAATGAGATCTTCATGGTCCCCCGATGCTGCCCTTGGCTTGGATATAATTTGCACGTGCAATGTATAAATGTGGTGTTGTTATAATTGCCCCCCCTACTTTTGTCCTGGCCCCCAGTGTGCCCCCCCAAAATTTGAAAGCTGGAGACGCCACTGCGTGTGGTGTCCCGGTACCGCATCCTATACGGTACCTGTTTTTAGGTCCCCATAGCCAGAGTCCCTAGGACTCTGTGGACCTTCAGTCTTTATTCTTATGCACCTATCGTTACTGGGAAGGGCGGCGATAGGCCGGAGAGTCATCTCAACATACAAGCCCTCAGCCTGGCGTCACCAACTATAGGGTTAACATTAACCCCTGATATACCAAAGCAAATCTCTGACTGTACTACCCCTACCCCTGAGACTTACCACACACGCAACTATAACTTCCAGCATGACAAGTCAGCAGTTTGCTGTTCGTGCATGCTGGGAGTTGTAGTTTTGCAACATCTGGAGGGCCTCAGTTTAGAGATCATTGCACAGTGATCTCCAAAGTGTGGCCCTCCAGATGTTGCAAAACTACAAATCCCAGCATGCCCTGACAGCCAACAGCTGTCTGGGCATGCTGGGAGTTGTAGTTTAGCAACATAAGGAGGCTCACAGTTTACAGAAATCACTGCATGGTGACAATCAGATGTCCAAGACAGCTGATGTCCCCTAGACAGGAGCACTAGGATGGGTATGGGGGGGTTATAGGGGTCTGTTTGATGTTTTATTTCACACAGAGCTCACACAGCTCCAATCTCCTCACAGATCTCCCTACACTGAGGAGATCGGAGCTGTGAAAGGCAGTTTTTTTCAACTGCCTCTGCTGTGATTGGTCAATCTGGATTGATTGACCAATCACAACAATCAGGGGGCCAGGCCAGCCATGGGGAGACCCGCGGACGATGTCTGTGATGATCAGCTGTCTATGAAAGCTGAAGTCACTTCAATGTCACAGCATGTTTCCATGTTTACATGCTGTGACAGTTTAGCTTCAGGACGAGCCGGCTCATCTAACGCGGCAAGTACTCGCTGATTAGGACGATCAATTAATACTGATCGGTAATATCGACAATCTACTTCTCTGGTCTGACAACGTCACAAAATGTGGGCTCAAAATTGAGCAAAAAAGCCCCCAGAGTACGGATATTCATGGTGCGGCATAGTATGTTTTTAATACTTTTTTTTATTTCTGAGGACGGTGGATGGGACCAGAGCATTTTTTGCACATCTGACCACTGTCACTTTAAGCATTACTAACTCTGGAATGCTTTTACTTATGAAGTTGATTCCGAGATAGTTTTTTCGTGACATATTCTACTTTATCATAGTGGTAAGTTTTCGTCAATACTTGCATCATTTCTTGGTAAAAAATTCCAAAATTTGAAAATGTTGCTTTTTTTTTAACCTTGAAGCTCTCTGCTTGTGAGGAAAATAGACATACCAAATAAATTATATGTTGATTCACATATACAATCTCTTCATGTTTGCATCATAAAGTTGACATGTTTTTTTTTTTTACTTTTGGAAGACATCAGTGGGCTTCAAAGTTCAGCAGCAATTTTCAAATTTTTCTCAAAATTTTCAAAATCTGAATTTTTCAGGGACCAGTTCAGATTTGAAGTGGATTTGAGGGGTCTTCATATTAGAAATACCCCATAAATTACCCCATTATAAAAATTGCACCCATCAAAGTGTACAAAATTATATTCAGAATGTTTGTTAACCCTTTAGGTGTTTCACAGGAATAGCTGTAAGTTTAAGGAGAAAATTGAAGACCCAGTATTTACACCCCACTGGCGTTTGACAGATCTTTGGAACAGTAGGCTGTGCAAATGAAAAATTACAATTTTCATTTTCAAGGACCACTGTTCCAAAAATCTGTCAGACACCTGTGGGGCGTAAATGCTCACTGTACCCCTTATTACATTATGTGAGGGGTGTAGTTTCCAAAATAGGGTCACATGTGGGGGCTTTGTAAACACACGTGGCCTTCAATTCCGGACAAAATTTATCTTTAAAAAGCCCAATGGTGCTCCTTCTCTTCTGAGCATTGTAGTTCACCCGCAGAGCACTTTACATCCACATATGGGGTATGTTCTTACTCAGAAGAAATGGGGTTACAAATTTTGGGGGGCTTTTTCATATTTTCCCTTGTGAAAATGAAAAATTTAGGTTAACACCAGCATATTATGTTTAGTTTTTTTTTTCTCATTTTCCCATCCAAATTTAATGAAAAATTTTCAAACACCTGTGGGGTGTTAAGGCTCACTGTACCCCTTGTTACGTTCCGTGAGGGGTGTAGTTTCCAAAATGAGCCGCTGTAAAATCAGCCACCCCTGTGCAAATCACCAAATTAGACCTCAAATGTACATAGTGCGCTCTCACTCCTGAGCCCTGCTGTGCGTCCGCAGAAAATTTTACGGCCACATATGGGGTATTTCCGTGCTCAGGAGAAATTGCGTTACAAATTTTGGGGGTCTTTTTTTCCTTTTACTGCTTGTGAAAATAAAAAGTAGGGGGCAACACCAGCAGGTTCGTGTAAACATTTTTTTTTTTTTTTTTTACACTAACAGGCTAGTGTAACCCCCAACTTTTCCTATTCATAAGGGGTAAAAGGAGAAAAAGACCCCCACGCCAGTGATTCCAAACAGGGTGCCTCCAGCTGTTGCTAAACTCCCAACATGCCTGGACAGTCAGTGGCTGTCCGGAAATGCTGGGAGTTGTTGTTTTGCAGCAGCTGGAGGCTCTGTTTTGGAAACACGGCCATACGATAAGTTTCTCATTTTTATTGGGGGGAGGGGGACAGTGTAAGGGGTGTATATGTAGTGTTTTACCCTTTATTATGTAGTGTAGTGTTTTTGGGGTACATTCGCACTGGCGGAGGTTTTCGTTGAGTTTCCCACTAGGAGTTTGGGCTGTGGCGAAAAATTTGCCGCAGCTCAAACTTGAAGCAGAAAATTCACTGTAAACTCGCCCATGTGAATGTACCCTGTACAATCACATGGGGAGGCAAACCTCCAGCTGTTTCAAAACTACAACTCCCAGCATGCACTGACAGACCATGCATGCTGGGAGATGTACTTTAGCAATAGCTGGAGGCACACTGGTTGGAAAATCTTCAGTTAGGTTCTGTGACCTGACTCAGTACTTTCCAAACAGTGTGCCTCCAGCTTTTGCAAAACTACGATTCCCAGCATGTACTGATCACCAAAGGGCATGCTGGGATTTGTAGTTTTGCAACAGCTGGAGGGTCACAGTTTAAGAGATCGCTGTACAGTGATCTCCAAACTGAGGCCCTCCAGATGTTGCAAAACTAGATATCCCAGCATGCCCAGACAGCAAACTGCTGTGTAGGCATGCTAGGAGTTGTAGTTTTGCAACATCTGGAGGGCTCCAGTTTAGAGACCACTGTATAGTGGTCTCAGACTGTAGACCTCCAGATGTTGCCAGGCAACTCACCAGCTTCCGTAGGATCCAAGGAGCCGCATCGTCGTTCTCCTCTTCTGCCGCCGATCACCCCCATCGATTGCCGCCTGCTACCGCCGCCCATGAGTAATTAAACTTCGGCGGCAGTCCCTGTCAGTTTCCCCATTCTGCCCAGCCTACTGTGGGTGGGCAGAACAGGGAAACCAAAAGTTAACCCCCCGATTTGCTATTGGTTGTCGCTTCTTGATGACCAATAGTAGGGATAGGAGGGGTGGCACCCCTGCCACCTCACTCCTATCCCTTCAGGGGGATCGTGGGTGTCTCGGACAACCGATATCCCCCTTATATTCCGGGTCACCATAGACCCGTATGACCCAGAATTGGCGACATGTTGCATGGGATGCCTGCTGAATGATTTCAGCAGGCATCCCGGTTCAGTCCCCAACCGGTGCGCGGCGGGGACTTAAATTCCCATGGGCGTATGTATACGCCCTGGGTACTTAACAATAAAAAACCCAGGGTGTATCCATACGCCCTGGGTCCTTAAAGAGTTAAGGGGTTAATAATAATAATAATAGTAATTAAAATAATGATATTGTTTCTACCATATCCACTTATCCAGAGATATTCTGCTAGAGTTATATTGTCATCCTCCATTCCTGGGAATCCACCTCTCCCCTTCTACAGATCTCTGATTCCTTAATCATCCAATAGGGGGGCTTGTTTTCCCACTTATGTGCAAAATCCATGTGGACAATACCTTCTGTCTCTATTACAAGCTGTATGTCCTATATGGGAAATGTGCCTTGAATTATGCAGCTCCTCGCTCACTTGTTAATGTATCAAGTGACCCAGAGCCCACCACGTGGAGGTGGCTGCATTTCGGGCTCCTCCCCACCCCCACCCCCAACCATATGCAGATCTTGTGTGACCCAATCAGCATCTTGTTAAACTGGTTCACATTGATCGTCAATGGCCTTTGCTGTAATACTTCTTAGCTGTGTATGTAGGAAGTAAAATGGCATCTTGAATGTGGTCATCATGCCGGTTAGTGTGCGGTTGGCCATGGCCCATGCTCCAACCCACACATTGGATACATAATTGCACCACTTCAGTTTGCTTTTAGCATATTGCCAAGTCCGCTGCAGCCAAGACACTTTGGGCTCCGAGGCATCTTCAGAGGTTGTTGGTAAATCCATCTGGTTATCCTCCATGGTGACTGTCACATGATCGCTGTGCCTGGATTCATGTGGGTCTGAATTGTCACCTAAAGCCATGTCAATAGCCACATCTGCTCGCTGACCACGGTGCTTAATCTTCTTCCCAGGTATTTTATGGATCTCATAATATGGTGGAGTGACCTTATAATGATATAGGTTAGTATACCGCCAAAGGAAACTCGTCACGTAATGTATGAGACACACGACAGGCACCGAGAGAACTGGGATATCTGCAAAATAGCGACAGGATACAATATATTAGACCTATATTCATTTATTTATGAATATATATATATATATATATAGATATGTGTGTGTTCACACAAAATCATTTATCTCACAGGAGTAAACCTTTACCCAATTGCTGTAAGAGACTTAAAAGGGTACTCTGCCCCTAGACATCTTATCCCCTATGTAAAGGATAGGGGATAAGATGTCTGATCGCCGGGGTCCCGCAGCTGGGACCCCAGTGATCTCTGTGCTGCACCTAGCCTTTATTCAGAACACTGGGTGACAGGGTCGTAACGTCACAGCCACGCCCCTCGTGACATCATGCCACACCCCCTCCCATAGACTTACATTGAGGGGGCGTGGCTGTGATGTCATGACCCCCACCACCCGCTCCAAGCATTCAGAACTCTACTATATTAACTTTACACTAATACATTCATGTAAAATCCATTTATAAACTGAAATTTAGGAAGTTTTCATTATTCCTACCTCTTAGCTTCATGGTCGCCGTCCCTACAGGATCCTTTTGCCTAAATAGACAAAATTCTCTTCAATTTGCAAAATAAGCGCAGGTCTAGTAGGAGAACGTGTTCACCCGCCGAACCGAGGAAATAAGTGTTAGGGATTGGATTCTACCCTGGAGAAAGTCTCTTTGATGTGTGATGTCACAGCAGATGACATCACGTGTATGTGTATCCATTGTAATGGCTGTACTGTACTTTACTTACACTATGTACAGTTATACTGGGGGTTTACAAAGGATTTGAAGATTACAGTTTTAACCCCTTCAGGGTCACAGCCCATTTTGGTCTTGAGGACAAAGGACATTTTCATTTTTACATTTTCATTTTTTCCTCCTCCCCTTCTAAGAGCCATAAATCTTTTAATTTTCCACCCAAAGACCAATATGAGTTGTTGTTTATTTTGCGACCAACTGTACTTTGTAATGTACGGTAACATAAAATGTACGGTACTATAAAAAAATGTATATATATTATTTACGGCTGGAAATTGAAAAGAAAACCACAATTTGGCAACTTTTGAGGGTTTTCGTTTTTATTCACTGACATGTTCTTTTTATACTGCGAGTCAATGCTTGGGTAAACGCTTTACTCTTTTTGTACTGCTTCAAAAAAATATCTAACTTTTTGAACAATATAAGTATGTTTTAAACTGTATGAGGGCTAATTGTTTGCTGTATACGGAAAAATAAAAAAAAAGTTATAGAGGTCAGAAGAGGACAATTTTAAACGTACTAATTTTGGTGTAAAAGTAATAATTTTTTTTTAACACAAGTAAAACAAAATCAAACCTTAATAAGCTGTGTATCAATTTAATCGTATGGATCTACAGAATATATATAAGGTGTAATTTTTACCGAAAAGTGCACTGTGTAGAATCTGAACCCCCTAAAAAAAAAAAAATCAGAATGGAGTTTTTTTTTTTCCCCTAGTTTTGCCGTAGATTTTGTGGTGAAATGATTGTTGTCATTACAAAGTACAATAGGTGGCACAAAAAAACAGCCCTTATAGGACTGTGTATGTAGAAAATTGAAAGTGTTATGATTTTAAGAAGGTGAGGAGGAAAAAACTAAGTGCAAAAATGAAAAAACCTGTCCTGAAGGGGTTAAAAATATATAAATACCGTATATCCCGGCGTATAAGACGACTTTTTAACCCCAAATTTTCTTCTGAAAAGCCGGGGGTCGTCTTATACGCCGGGTATTGAGGTCCGGGATAGGAAAACTTCTGATTATCTGCCCGGGCCGGCTCCTGTGTGTAGCTGCAGGCAGGGGCCGGCCAGAGCAAGTAAAAACTAATACTGTATACTAAAAACCAGGCTGCCTCCAGCTGTTGTGAAACTACAACTCCCAGCATGGCAAAGTTGGGGGTCGTCTTATACGCCAAGTCATCTTATACGCCGGCATGGTCACTGCACCTGCACTCACATTTAAAGAAGATCTGTAGTGCTTATAACTTATCCCCCATCCTAAGGATAGGGTATAAGTTATAGATCACGGGGGGGTACGAGCGATCGGGCCCCCCGCCATCTTCTGTACGGGGCCACAGTTATGTACAGGAAAGGGGGCGTTCCATCCCCGCTTGACGCGGCAGCGGGCACGCCCCTCCATGTATTTCTATGGGAGTCATGGAAGGGCGTGCCGGCTGCCGCGTCATGCGGGAACAGAATGCCCCCTTTCCTGTTCATTGCCACGGCCCCATACAGGAGATCGCGGGGGGCCCCAGTGCTCGGACCCCCCCGCGATTTATAACTCATCCCCTATCCTTAGGTTGGGGTATAAGTTATAAGCACTAAAGATCTCCTTTAACCTGTTGGGGACGGAGGGCATACCTATACGCCCTCCGCCCACCACCTTTCTATAATGCGGGGCCACGCCGTGGCCCAGCGTCATAGCGGGTCGGGCCAGGCCCCTAACAACAGCCGGGAGCCGAGGCTAA
This sequence comes from Hyla sarda, assembly GCF_029499605.1. NCBI lineage: Eukaryota > Metazoa > Chordata > Amphibia > Anura > Hylidae > Hyla > Hyla sarda. The sequence goes on from NC_079190.1 coordinate 473,237,031, forward strand.
TAGCGAGCAGCACTGATCGTGGTTTTGCGCGCTATTAACCCTTTAGATGCAGCGTTCAACTTGATCACTGTCCGAACGCCGAATGATTGCTCAGTGCCTGAGATCCAGGTATGAGCAGTCAAGCGGCAGAATCATTGATCAATGGTTTCCTATGAGAAACCATTGATCAATGTAAAAGATCAGTGTGTGCAGTGTTATAGGTCCCTATGGGAGCTATAACATTGGAAAAAAAAGTGAAAAATGCTTGAATCACCCCCCTTTTTCCTTAAAAAAAAAATCCAAAAACTGTGTAAATAAACATATATGGTATAGCCGCATGCAGAAATGTCGGAATTATAAAAATATATAGTTAATTAAACCGCACAGTCAATGGTATACGTGCAAAAAATAAGCCATCATATGGATTTTGTGGGGTTGTGATCTTTAAAAGGTAAGGAGGAAAAAACGAAAGTGCAAGAACGGGAAAACCCTCCGTACCCAAGGGGTTAATCCCTGGACATGTTTTATTCATATGGTTATGCTTGTATGGGCACTTAATCTGTGATTTGTTGTTTTCATCGGTACCACATTTGTGTATATGTGATTTTTGATGACTTTTTATTCCTTTTTTTTTTTCCGGGATGTGATCACAATTCAGCATTGGACTTTGTTATTTTTATGTTTTATGTCGTTCACCGTATGGAGTCATTAACGTTATATTTTAGTCATTCAGACTATTCTACCAAATATGTTGATTTATTTTATTTAAAAAAAAATTTTTTTTTTGTTAAATGGGAAAAGAGGGGGAATTCATTTTTTTATTGGAGGAGGCACTTATTCCCTTTATTAAACTGTAACAGTTAATAGCTATATTTTGATTTTTAACCCCTTAAGGATGCAGCTCATTTTCACCTTAACAACACGGCCCTTTTTTGCAAATCTGACCACTGTCACTTTATATATGAATAACTCTGGAATGATTTTACTTTTCATTCTGATTCTGAGATTGTTTTTTCGTGACATATTCTACTTTAACATAGTGGTAATTTTTGTCGTTACTTGCATCTTTTCTTGGTGAAAAATCCCAAAATTTTGAAAATTTAGCATTTTTCTGCCTGTAAGAAAAATGGACATTCCAAATTATATATTGATTCACAAATACAATGGGGGACATTTATCAAGGGATTTAGAGCTCTTTTTTTGCTTACAAAAGTCGCAGAAAAAGTCGCATTAGCACTTAAGCAATTTTTTGTGCGACTTTTGGCTGTAAGCAAAAAGCTACAAAAAAGCGTACGAAAGTAAATTTTATTTTTTACTTTTCAGTGGTCAGGGATTTATCAAGTGCGAAAGTCGCATAAAAAGTCGCAAGCCCTCAAAAACTGCATAAATATAAGCCAGCTCGGAGCTGGCACACAAAACGGCTTTTGAGAGCAAATTTTATATTTCCCGCTGGCAGCCGTGATCACAGCTCCAGCGGGAAATATATTGCAACTGTACAAAGGAGCCCGGGCTGGCATCACTCTGCAGCCGCCCAGCTCTGTCTGATTCTAACCCCGCTACCCTAACATAATGACATCCCCCCCTTGTTTCCCACCCGCCTGCGCTGCACATCTCCCATCTGTCTGCTACCTGTTGCAAGACTACAACTCCCAGCATGTCCATACAGTGAGGGCATGCTGGGAGTTGTAGTATTGTAGCGGGCGGACAATGTGCGGCGCGGGCGGGTGGAAGACAAGGGGGGTGGGGGTTATATAAAGCAGTGTCCCCATCCCCATCATTGTATTAGGGTAGCGGGGATAGAATCGGAGGAACCCGGGCGGCTGAAGACTGACTCCAGCCTGGGCTCCTTTTAACAAACCTCGGCGCAGTGGAGTTTCTATTTCCCTTAATGTAATTTCATATTTCCCGCTGGGTCCCGTAATTGGCCAGGACCGAGCAGCCAATCACGGGAAATTTGATATTACATTAGGGACTAAAAGCTCCGCGGCTCCACTAGATGTTAAAAGGAGCCCGGGCTGGTTCAACTTTAATCTCCGCAGCGCCTGGTAAGGAGCCCGGGCTGACATAACTCAGCAGCCCCCCACGGGACTCCCACAGCCGTCAGGGAGATGTGTAGGTGCCGTCCCTGTCATCCCTCAGCACTGCGGTACACACCGAGAGATGGCAGGGACGGCTTCTGCACATCTCCCTGCCTGGCTGAGGGAGTCCCGGGCGGCTGCAGTGTTATGTCAGCCCGGGCTCCTTACTACAGCGCCGCAGAGTTTGGTGTAATTTCAAATTTCCCGCTGGGTCCCGTGTCACGTGACGACAGGAAATATGAAATTACAGTGATTCTCTGATCACTGCAGCCAAGGAGCGGAGCGCATTACCACCCTCTTCCCTGGCTGGCACGACTACAACTCCCAGCATGTCCTTACAGGAAGGGCATGCTGGGAGAGTTGTGTGCGTGGGGGGGGTGACAAGCTTGTCACCTGCCCCCCTGCCGCACAACTTCAACTCCCAGCATACCCTTACAGTAAGAGCATGCTGGGAGTTGTAGGGGGGGGGGGTGACAATCTCCCACACCACATGACTACAACTCCCAACATGCCCTTACTGTAAGGACATGCTGGGAGTTGTAGTTGTGTGGCAGGTGACAGGCTTTTCACCTGCCCCCCTAAAACTCCCAGCATGCCCTTACAGTAAGGATATGCTGGGAGTTTTATTCATGTGGTGCGGGAGATGGCTACCCCCGCCCCCCCCCCCCCCCACACACACACTACAACTCCCAGCATATCCTTACTGTAAGGGCATGCTGGGAGTTGTAGGGGGGCGGGTGACAAGCCTGTCACCTGCCCTCTGCCGCACAAATACAACTCCCAGCATGTCCTTATAATAATGATATGCTGGGAGTTGTAGTGTGTGCGTGGGGGGGGGGGTAACAATCTCCTGCACCACATGACTACAACTCCCAGCATATCCTTACTGTAAGGGCATGCTGTGAGTTGTAGTCATGTGGTGCGGGAGATTGTCACCCCCCCCTACAACTCCCAGCATGCTCTTACTGTAAGGGCATGCTGGGAGTTGTAGTCAGGCGCGGACGGGTGACAATAAATGTATTAACCTATTTTTCTTTTTTTCTCCTCATTTCAGATCCATGTATCCTGTGGACTACTTCGGATTTGGTGGACTGCTTCAATGACCAGCGTCTTTTTTAACCCCTTCCCGCAGAATGTCATATATATACGCCGGGTTGTGCAGTGCGTTCGGGCATCCCGGCGTTTATAAATGACATTCAGTTAACCCGGCGATGCGCAGCATCGCACGGGTTAACTGGCAGAAGTCCCGCTGTTTCCAGCAGGGGACAACTTCTGCTTCACCCCCAGGACCATCCATTGATGGTCCTGGTCAGCGATCACTGTGATTGGTCCCTGTGGACCAATCACAGTGATCTGGGGTGAAAGTTCAGATCCCCCGCACTGCCCGCCCCTGGAAGTCGGGCAGAACGGGGGACGATGGCTGCGGGGGCTCGCAGGGACCTGCGGCATAGGGGGGGAACATCAGGGGACCGGCGGCCTTACCTGGCGGGACCGAGGAGCAGCGGCAGGACCGGCCACATGGACGAGCAGCGACGGGACCGGCAGGTAAGTATATGGTCCTCAGAAGCAGCAGTGAAGATCTTCACTGCTGCTTCTAGGAGTCTGAAAACTATAACTCCCAGCACGCCTAGACAGCCTTTGGCTGTCTGGGGATGCTGGGAGTTGTAGTTTTGCAACATCTGGAGGGCCCCAGTTTGGAGACCATTGTATAATGGTCTCCAATCTGTGCTCTTCCAGCTGTTGCAAAACTACAACTCCCAGCTGTCTGGGCATGCTAGGAGTTGTAGTTTTGAAACAACTGGAGACACACTGGTTGGGAAACAATGTTTCTAACTCAGTGTTTCCTAACCTGTGTGCCTCCAGCTGTTGCAAAACTATAACTCCCAGCATGCACTAACAGACCATGCATGCTGGGAGTTGTAGTTTTGCAACATCTGGAGGGCCCCAGTTTGGAGACCATTGTATAATGGTCTCCAATCTGTGCTCTTCCAGCTGTTGCAAAACTACAACTCCCAGTATGCACTGACTGTCCAGGCATGCTGGGAGTTTTAGTTCAGCAAAATCTGGCCCTTCAGATGTTGCCGAACTACAACTCCCAGCATGCCCTTCAGCTGTCTGGGCATGCTGGGAGTTGTAGTTTTGCAACAACTGGAGACACACTGGTTGGGAAACATTGTCTGTTTCTAACTCAGTGTTTCCTAACCTGTGTGCCTCCAGCTGTTGCAAAACTATAACTCCCAGCATGCATGCTGGGAGTTGGGGTTTTGCAACAGCTGGTGACCCCCCCCCCTGTGAATGTACAGGGTACATTCACATGGGCGAGGCTTTTACAGTGGGTTTATCGCATCTTGAGATGCAGCAAATTTTGCGTCGGGAAACTCGCTGTAATCCCCCGCCCATGTGACTGTACCCTAAAAACACTACACTACACTAACACAAAATAAAATAAAAAGTTAAAAACACTACATATACACACACCCCTACACAGCCCCCCTCCCCCAATAAGAACGTCCGGTACGCCACTGTTTCCAAAGCAGAGCCTCCAGCTGTTGAAAAACAACAACTCCCAGTATTGCCGGACAGCCGTTGACTGTCCACGCATGCTGGGAGTTTTGCAACAGCTGGAGGCACCCTGTTTGGGAATCACTGGCGTAGAATACCCCTATGTCCACCCCTATGCAAATCCCTAATTTAGGCCTCAAATGCGCACGGCGCTCTCACTTTGGAGCCCTGTCGTATTTCAAGGCAACAGTTTAGGGCGACATATGGGGTATCGCCGTACACGGGAGAAATTGGGTTACAAGGTTTGGGGGGCTTTTTCTTCTTTAACCCTTCATGAAAAGGAAATGTTGGGGTCTACACCACAATGTTAGTGTAAAAAAATTTCATTTTTTACACTAACATGCTGATGTTGCCCTATACTTTACATTTTCAGAAGAGGTAAAAGGGAAAAAAGCCCCCCAAAATTTGTAATGCAATTTCTCCCGACTACAGAGATACCCCATATGTGAGCGCAAAGTGCTCTGGGGGCGCACAACAAGGCCCAGAAGGGAGAGCGCACCATGTACATTTGAGGTGATTTGCACAGGGGTGGCTGATTGTTACAGCGGTTTTGACAAACGCAAAAAAAAAAAAAAAACCACATGTGACCCCATTTCGGAAACGACACCCCTCACGGAATGTAATGAGGGGTGCAGTGAGAATTTACCCCCCACAGGTGTCTGACGGATCTTTGGAACAGTGGTCCGTGAAAATGAAAACTTGTACAGCTCACTGTTCCAAAGATCTGTCAGACACCAGTGGGGGGCAAATGCTCACTGTACCCCTTGTTACGTTCCTCAAGGGGTTTTGTTTCCAAAATGGTATGCCATGTGGGTTTTTTTTGCTGTTCTGGCACCAGAGGGGCTTCCTAAATGCGATATGCCCCCCGAGCAAAATTTGCTCTCAAAAAGCCAAATATGACTCCTTCTCTTCTGAGCATTGTAGTTTGCCCATAGTGCACTTCAGGTCAACTTATGGGGTACCTCCATACTCAGAAGAGAAGGGGTTACAAATATTGGGGGGTATTTCCTGCTATTAACCCTTGCAAAAATGTGAAATTTGGGGGGAAACACACATTTTAGTGGAAAATGTTTTTATTTTTTTTTACATATGCAAAAGTCGTGAAACACCTGTGGGGTAATAAGGCTCACTTTATTCCTTATTACATTCCTCAAGGGGTCTAGTTTCCAAAATGGTATGCCATGTGGTTTTTTTTTGCTGTTCTGGCACCATAGGGGCTTCCTAAATGCGATATGCCCCCCGAGCAAAATTTGCTCTCAAAAAGCCAAATATGACTCCTTCTCTTCTGAGCATTGTAGTTCGCCCATAGTGCACTTCAGGTCAACTTATGGGATACCTCCATACTCAGAAGAGAAGGGGTTACAAATATTGGGGGGTATTTCCTGCTATTAACCCTTGGAAAAATGTGAAATTTGGGGGGAAACACACATTTTAGTGAAAAAAAATAATTTTTTTTTTTACATATGCAAAAGTCGTGAAACACCTGTGGGGTATTAAGGCTCACTTTATTCCTTGTTATGTTCCTCAAGGGGTCTAGTTTCCAAAATGGTATGCCATGTGAGGGTTTTTTTGCTGTTCTGGCACCATAGGGGCTTCCTAAATGCAACATGCCCCCCAAAAACCATTTCAGAAAAACGTATTCTCCAAAATTCCCTTATCGCTCTTTCCCTTCTGAGCCCTCTACTGTGCCCGCCGAACACTTTACATAGACATTTGAGGTATGTGCTTACTCAAGAGAAATCGGGCTACAAATATAAGTATACATTTTCTCCTTTTACCCCTTGTAAAAATTCAAAAATTGGGTCTACAAGAACATGCGAGTGTAAAAAATGAAGATTGTGAATTTTCTCCTTCATTTTGCTTCTATTCCTGTGAAACACCTAAAGGGTTAAAATGATGACTGAATGTCATTTTGAATACTTTGGGGGGTGCAGTTTTTATAATGGGGTCTTTTGTGGGGTATTTCTAATATGAAGACCCTTCAAATCCACTTCAAACCTGAACTGGTCCCTGAAAAATAGTGAGTTTGAAAATTTTGTGAAAAATTGGAAAATTGCTGCTGAACTTTGAAGCCCTCTGGTGTCTTCCAAAAGTAAAAACTTGTCACTTTTATGATGCAGACATAAAGTAGACATATTGTATATGTGAATAAAAAAAAAATTATTTGTAAAAAAAAGCAGAGAGCTTCAAGCAGAGAGCTTCAAAGTTAGAAAAATGCAAAATTTTCAAATTTTTCATCAAATTTTAGGATTTTTCACAAGGAAAGGATGCAAGTTACCACAAAAATTTACCACCATGTTAAAGTAGAATATGTCACGAAAAAACAATCTCGGAATCAGAATGATAACTAAAAGCATTCCAGAGTTATTAATGTTTAAAGTGACAGTGGTCAGATGTGCAAAAAACGGTCTGGTCCTTAAGGCCAAACTGTTTAATGTTAATGAGAGTGTTTTTTGGAATACATTTTTTTTTAAACGTGTTTTTTTTAATTACTTGAAAGGCTTAGTAGTGGAAGCTGTCTAATAGACGGAATCCATTACTAAGCCTATGCTTAGTGTTAGCCCCCAACACAGCTAGCGCTAACCTCCAATTATTACCCCGGTACCCACCGCCACAGGGGTGCCGGGAAGAGCCGGTACCAATAGGCCCGGAGGATCAAATATGGCGCTCCTGGGCCTAGGTGGTAACGGGCTGGCGTTAATTAGGCTGGGGAGGGCCAGTAACAATGGTCCTCGCCCACCCTGGTAACATCAGGCTGTTGCTGCTTGGTTGGTATTTGGCTGAAAATAAAAATAGGGGGAACCCTATAGTTACATAGTTAGTACGGTCGAAAAAAGACATATGTCCATCAAGTTCAACCAGGGAATTAAGGGGTAGGGGTGTGGCGCGATATTGGGGAAGGGATGAGATTTTATATTTCTTCATAAGCATTAATGTTATTTTGTTCCAGGAATGTATCTAATCCTGTTTTAAAGCTGTTAATTGTTCCAGCTGTGACCAGTTCCTGAGGTAGACCGTTCCATAAATTCACAGTCCTCACGGTAAAGAAGGCGTGTCGCCCCTTTAGACTAAACCTTTTCTTCTCCAGACGGAGGGAGTTCCCCCTCGTCCTTTGGGGGGGTTTAACCTGGAACAGTTTTTTCTCCATATTTTTTGTATGGGCCATTAATATACTTATATATGTTTATCATATCCCCCCTTAAACGTCTCTTCTCAAGACTAAACAATTGTAACTCCTTTAATCGCTCCTCATAGCTAAGATGTTCCATGCCCCATATTAGTTTAGTCGCGCGTCTCTGCACCCTTTCCAACTCCGCAGTGTCCCTTTTATGGACAGGTGCCCAAAACTGAACAGCATATTCCAGGTGAGGCCGTACCAATGCTTTATAAAGGGGGAGTATTATGTCCCTGTCCCTTGAGTCCATGCCTCTTTTTATACATGACAATATCCTGCCGGCTTTGGAAGCAGCAGCCTGACATTGCATGCTATTCTGTAGTCTGTGATCTACAAGTACACCCAGATCCTTCTCTACCAGTGACTCTGACAGTTTAATCCCCCCTAAGACATACGACGCATGCAGGTTATTAGTACCCAGATGCATAACTTTACATTTATCCACATTGAACCTCATTTGCCAAGTGGATGCCCAGACACTTAGTCTATCCAAGTCATCTTGTAACTTATGCACATCCTCTATAGACTGTACTGTGCTACAAAGCTTGGTGTCATCTGCAAAGATAGAAACAGAGCTGTTAATACCATCCTCTATATCATTGATAAATAAATTAAACAACAGCGGGCCCAGTACTGAACCTTGGGGTACACCACTAATAACCGGGGACCAATCAGAGTACGAATCATTGACCACCACTCTCTGGGTACGATCCATGAGCCAGTGTTCAATCCAGTTACAAACTAAAATTTCCAAACCCAAAGACCTTAACTTACCTGTCAGACGTCTATGAGGGACAGTATCAAATGCTTTAGCAAAATCCAGAAACACTATATCCACAGCCATTCCTCTGTCAAGGCTTCTACTCACCTCTTCATAAAAGCAAATTAGATTGGTTTGACAACTTCTATCCTTAGTAAACCCATGCTGGCTATCACTTATAATACAATTATCCCCTATGTATTCCTGTATGTAATCCCTTATAAGTCCTTCAAACAATTTACCCACAATGCACGTTAAACTTACCGGTCTATAGTTTCCTGGGGAAGACCTAGAGCCCTTTTTGAAGATTGGCACCACATTCGCCTTGCGCCAGTCCCTTGGCACAATACCAGACACCAGAGAATCTCTAAATATCATGAACAGGGGTACAGATATTACTGAACTTACCTCTCTAAGAACTCTTGGGTGTAGTCCATCCGGTCCTGGGGATTTGCTTACATTTATATCACTTAACTTACCTTGTACCATCTCTACACTAAGCCAGTTCAGTACATTACATGTTGTGTTACCAGCACTGACCTGGCCAATGTCAGCTCCTTCTTCCATAGTGTATACAGAACTAAAAAACCCATTCAGTAGCTCCGCCTTCTCTTGATCGCCTGTGACAACCTCCCCATTATCATTATTAAGGGGTCCTACATGCTCTGTCCTTGGTTTTTTTTGCATTTATATATCTAAAAAAATATTTAGGATTAGTTTTGCTTTCTTTGGCCACCTGTCTCTCATTTTGAATTTTTGCTGTTTTTATTACATATGCGTTTTTTTTTTTATAATTATTCATGCAAAACAAAGATAAGGTTCCCCCTATTTTTATCCAAATACCAACCAAGCAGCAACAGCCTGATGTTACCAGGGTGGGCAAAGACCATTGTTACTGGCCCTCCCAAGCCTAAATAACACCAGCCTGTTACCGCCTAGGCTCAGGAGCGCCATATTTGAGGCTTTGGGCCTGGTGGTACCGGCTCCTCCCAGCACCCCTGTGGTGGTGGGTACCGGGGAAATAATTGGGGTTTAGCACTAGCTGTTTTGGGGGCTAATGCTAAGCCTCAGCTTAATAATGGACTCTGTCTATAATACTGCTTCCACTACTAAGCATGCCAAGTAAATAAAAAAAAAAACATCACATTTAAAAAAAATGTATTCCAAAAAAACACTCCCCCAAAAGTCCTCATTAACCATTTTATTAACATTAAACCAAAAAAATGCTAATCACTGCACTCCCCTGAATCTAAAGTAATCCACAAGATACACGGATCTGAAATGAGAAGACAAAAAATGAGTTAGTACATTTAGAGGAAAAAAACAAAGTGGTAAAAAGGGAAAAAAAAACATACATACCGTATATACTCGAGTATAAGCCGAGTTTTTCAGCACGATTTTTCGTGCTGAAAACACCCCCCTCGGCTTATACTCGAGTGACCTATCCGCCCTCAGTGGTCTTCAACCTGCGGACCTCCAGATGTTTCAAAACTACAACTCCCAGTAAGCCAGGGCAGCCATCGGCTGTCCGGGCGTGCTGGGAGTTGTAGTTTTGAAACCTCTGGAGGTCCGCAGGTTGAAGACCACTGCGGCCTTTGACATCATCCAGCCCCCCCCTCTCACCCCCTTTAGTTCTGTACTCACCTCCGCTCGGCGGGACGGTGCTCTACTGGTCCGGTGCTGCAGGACTGTGCGGTGGGAGGTCGTCCGGTGGGATAGTGGTTCCGGGCTGCCATCTTCACCGTGGGGGCCTCTTCTCCGCTCTTCGGGCCCGGAATAGTCACATTGCCTTGAGGACAACGCAGGGGGACGTTCATTACCAACGTCCGTCTGCGTTGTCGTCAAGGCAACGCCTCTATTTCGGGCCCGAAGCGCGGAGAAGAGGCCCCCCCCGGTGAAGATGGCAGCCCGGAACCACTATCCCACCGGACGACCTCCCCACCGGACAGTACTGCAGCACCGGACCAGCGGAGCACCGTCCCGCCGAGCGGATGTGAGTACAGAACTAAAGGGGGTGAGAGGGGGGGGCTAGATGATATTGAAGGCCGCAGTGATCTTCAACCTGCGGACCTCCAGAGGTTTCAAAACTACAACTCCCAGCAAGCCCGATGGCTGCCCGGGCTTGCTGGGAGTTGTAGTTTTGAAACCTCTGGAGGTCCGCAGAAGACCACTGTATCAGACATTGACAAGCGGTGATGATGAAGGTGGGGGGGGGGGCTGATGACAAGGGGATGATGACAAGGGGATGATAAAGGGGGGGGGTGTGGGATGATGACAAGGGGATGATGAAGGGGGGGTGTGGGATTATGACAAGGGGATGATGAAGGGAGTGGGGATGATGACAAGGGGATGATGAAGGGGGGGGTGTGGGATTATGACACGGGGGATGATGAAGGGGTGGGGATGATGACAAGGGGATGATGACAAGGGGATGATGAAGGGGGGGTGGGATTATGACAAGGGGATGATGAAGGGAGTGGGGATGACGACAAGGGGATGATGAAGGGGGTGTGGGATTATGAAAAGGGGATGATGACAAGGGGATGATGAAGGGGGTGGAGATGATGACAAGGGGATGATGACAAGGGGATCGGCTGTCCGGGCTTGCTGGGAGTTGTAGTTTTGAAACCTCTGGAGGTCCGCAGGTTGAAGACCACTGCGGCCTTCGACATCATCCAGCCCCCCCTCTCACCCCCTTTAGTTCTGTACTCACCTCCGCTCGGCGGGACGGTGCTCCGCTGGTCCGGTGCTGCAGGACTTCCCCACCGGACAGTTCTGCAGCACCGGACCAGCGGAGCACCGTCCCGCCGAGCGGATGTGAGTACAGAACTAAAGGGGGTGAGAGGGGGGGCTAGATGATATTAAAGGCCGCAGTGGTCTTCAACCTGCGGACCTCCAGAGGTTTCAAAACTACAACTCCCAGCAAGCCCGGACAGCCGATGGCTGCCCGGGCTTGCTGGGAGTTGTAGTTTTGAAACCTCTGGAGGTCCGCAGAAGACCACTGTATCAGACATTGACAAGCGGTGATGATGAAGGTGGGGGGGGGGGCTGATGACAAGGGGATGATGACAAGGGGATGATGAAGGGGGGGTGTGGGATGATGACAAGGGGATGATGAAGGGGGGGGATTATGACAAGGGGATGATCAATTGGGGGTGTGGGATTATGACAAGGGGATGATGAAGGGGGTGGGGATGATGACAAGGGGATGATGACAAGGGGATGATGAAGGGAGTGGGGATGACGACAAGGGGATGAGGACAAGGGGATGATGAAGGGGGGGGTGTGGGATTATGACAAGGGGATGATGAAGGGGGGTGGGGATTATGAAAAGGGGATGATGAAGGGGGTGGGGATGATGACAAGGGGATGATGAAGGGGGGTGTGTGGGATGATGACAAGGGGATGATGAAGGGGGGGTGTGGGATGATGACAAGGGGATGATGAAGGGGGGGTGATGACAGGCGGTGATGATGAAGGGGGGGATGATGACAGGCGGTGATGATGAAGGGGGAATGATGACAGGCGGTGATGAAGAAGGGGGGATGATGACAGGCGGTGATGATGAAGGGGGGATGATGACAGGGTGATGATGAAGGGGGGATGATGACAGGCGGTGATGATGAAGGGGGGATGATGACAGGGTGATGATGAAGGGGGGTGTTAATGACGGGGGTCTGGATGATGACAGGGGGGATGATGTATTTCCCACCCTAGGCTTATACTTGAGTCAATAACTTTTCCTGGGATTTTGGGGTGAAATTAGGGGCCTCGGCTTATATTCGGGTCGGCTTATACTCGAGTATATACGGTGTATGTATATATATATATATATATATATATATATAAAAATTCAAAGCTGCAAAATTGTGTTCTGTAGTCATTTATTAGTTTTTGCTTATGTGTGCAAAAAAAAAAAAATGTAAGCCAAATTTATCAACCCCCTGTGGTAGTTTAATAATGTGTCACACAAAAGCAAAACCAAAAGCAAGAAAAAAATGCCAACAGAACTCGATTACCAAAGCAACAATGATAAATGTCCCCGAATATGTCTACTTTATGTTTGCATCGTAAAGTTTTCATGTTTTTATTTTTTTAAGACATTAGAGGGCTTCAAAGTATAGCAGCATTTTTTCAAACTTTTCACGAAAAATAAAAAATCAGAATTTTTCAGGGACCAGTTAAGTCTGAAGTGGATTTGAGGGGCCTTTCTGTGAGAAATATACCACAAATGACCCCATTGTAGAAACTGCACCCCTCAAAGTATTCAAATGCCATTAAGAAAGTTTGTTAACCCTTTAGGTGTTTTACAGGAACAGCAGCAAAGTGGAGGAGAAAAATTAAGATTTCCATTTTTTATACTAACATGTTCATGTGGCCCAATTTTTTTTTACATTTTTGTAAGGGTTCTTAGGAGAAAAAGTCCCACAAAATTTGTAGCCCAACTTCTCTGAAGTATGGAAATACCTCATATATTGACGCAAAGTGCTCTGTGGGCCCACAACATGGCTCAAAAGGGAAAGAGCAACTGTGGGATTTTAGAGGGTGAATATTGCTGAAATGGATTTTGGGGGGCATGTTGCATTTAGCAAGCCCCCATGGTGTCAGAACAGCAAAAAAAAAAAACACATGGCACACTATTTGGGAAACGACACCCCTCCAGGAACGTAACAAGGGGTACAGCGAACCTTAACACCTCACAGGTGTTTGACAGGTTTGCATTTAAGTTGGACGTGAAAGTGAAAAATTAGATTTTTATACCCCTTGTTATGTTCCATGAGGGATGCAGTTTCCAAAATGGGGTCACATGTGGGTATTTTTTTTGTGTGTTTATGTCAGAACCGTTGCAACTTTCAGCCACCTCTGTGCAAATCACCAATTTAGGCCTCAAATGTACATAGTGCGCTCTCACTCCTGAGCCTTGTTGTGCATCCGCAGAGCATTGTACGCCCACATATGGGGTATTTCCGTACAAATTTTGGGGGTCTTTTTTGAAAATAAAAAGTATGGGACAACACCAGCATGTTAGTGTAAAAAAACATACTGGTGTAGACCAACTTTTCCATTTCATAAGGGGTAAAATTAGAAAAAGCCCCCAAAATTTGTAACACAATTTCTCCCGAGTACGGAAATACCCCATATGTGTCCCTAAACCGTTTCCTTGAAATATGACAGGGCTCCAAAGTGAGAGAGCACCATGCGCATTTGAGGACTAAATTAGAGATTTGCATAGGGGAGGACCCAGATGCAAGCATTACAATTGACTCTGCTACCATAAATACCCTACAGCAGTGTTTCCCAAACAGGGTACCTCCAGCTGTGGCAAAACTCCCAGCATGCCTGGACAGTCAATGGCTGTCCGGCAATGCTGGAAGTTGTTGTTTTGCAACAGCCGGAGGCTCCTTTTTGCAAACAGTGCCGTACCAGACGTTTTGAATTTTTATAGGGGGGGGGGGGGGTTTACACTGTGTAAGGGTATATGTAGTGTATTACTCTTTATTTTGTGGTAGCGTAGTGTAGGGTTTTTAGGGTATATTCCCACGGGCGGGGGTTCATAGTGAGTTTGAGCTGCGGTGGAAAATTTTCTGCAGCTCAAATTTGTAGTGGGAAACTTACTGTAAACCCCAGCTTGTGTGAATATACCCTGTACGTTCACATCATTGGGGGGGGGGGGGGGGGGGGGGGTCAAACCTCCAGCTGTTGCAAAACTTCAACTCTCAGCATGGACTCACAGACCGTGCATGCTGGGAGTTGTAGTTTTGTCACAGCTGGAGGCCCACTGGTGAGGAAAACCGTGTTAGGGAACAGACAAACTCAGTGCTTCCCCACCAGGGTGCCTCCAGCTGTTACAAAACGAACACTCCCAGCATAAACGGTCTGTCAGTGCATGCTGGGAGTTGTAGTTTTGCAACAGCTGGAGGCACACTGGTGGGGAAACACTGAGTTAGGTTCTGTTACCTTACTGTGTTTCGTCACCAGTGTGCTTCTTGCTGTGGCAAAACTACAACTCCCAGCATGCACTGATGGCCAAAGGGCATGCTGGGAGTTGTAGTTATGCAACAGCTTGAGGCACGTGTGGTGTCCCGGTACCGCATCCTATACGGTACCTGTTTATAGGTCCCCATAGCCAGAGTCCCTAGGACGTCGGGGTCCTTTTGTATAGTCCGGGCTTGCTGGGAGTTGTAATTTTGAAACCTCTGGAGGTCCGAAGGGTTGAAGACCACTGCGGCCTTCAACATCATCCAGCCCCCCCTCTCACCCCCTTTAGTTCTGTACTCACCTCCGCTCGGCGGGACAGTACTCCGCTGGTCCGGTGCTGCAGGACTGTCCGGTGTGGAGGTCGTCCGGTGGGATAGTGGTTCCGGGCTGCCATCTTTTCTTGCTTTTGGTTTTGCTTTGTGTGACACATTATTAAACTACTACAGGGGGTTGATAAATTTGGCTTACATAAGCAAAAACCAATAAATCACTTTTGAATACCATTTTTTTTTTTGCACACATAAGCAAAAACCAATAAATGACTAAAGAACACAATTTTGCAGCTTTGAAAAAAATGTGATATATATACACACACCGTATATACTCGAGTATAAGCCGACCCGAATATAGGCAGAGGCCCCTAATTTCACCCCAAAATCCCAGGAAATACATCATCACCGCCTGTCATCATCCCCCCTTCATCATCACCGCCTGTCATCATCCCCCCTTCATCATCACCGCCTGTCATCATCCCCCCTTCATCATCACCGCCTGTCATCATTCCCCCTTCATCATCACCGCCTGTCATCATCCCCCCCCTTCATCATCACCGCCTGTCATCACCCCCCCCTTCATCATCCCCTTGTCATCATCCCACAACCCCCCTTCATCACCCCCTTGTCATCATCCCCTTTTCATCATCCCCACCCCCCTTCATCATCCCCTTGTAATCATCCCACACCCCCCCCCTTCATCATCCCCTTATCATCATCCCCTTGTCATCACCCCCACCCCCCTTCATCATCCCCTTGTCATCATCCCCTTTTCATCATCCCCACCCCCTTCATCATCCCCTTGTCATAATCCCCCCCCCTTCATCATCCCCTTGTAATCATCCCACACCCCCCCCTTCATCATCCCCTTGTCATTATCCCCTTGTCATCAGTCCCTCCCCCCCCCCACCTTCATCATCACCGCTTGTCAATGTCTGATACAGTGGTCTTCTGCGGACCTCCAGAGGTTTCAAAACTACAACTCCCAGCAAGCCCGGGCAGCCATCGGCTGTCCGGGCTTGCTGGGAGTTGTAGTTTTGAAACCTCTGGAGGTCCGCAGGTTGAAGACCACTGCGGCCTTCGACATCATCCAGCCCCCCCCCTCTCACCCCCTTTAGTTCTGTACTCACCTCCGTTCGGCGGGACGGTGCTCCACTGGTCCGGTGCTGCAATACTGTCCGGTGGGGAGGTCGTCCGGTGGGATAGTGGTTCCGGGCTGCCATCTTCACCGGGGGGCCTCTTCTCCGCGCTTCGAGCCCGAAATAGAGGCGTTGCCTTGAGGACGACGCAGACGGACGTTGGTAATGAACATCCCCCTGCGTTGTCGTCAAGGCAACGTGACTATTCTGGGCCCGAAGCGCCCACCCCTAGTCCACCCCTAGTCACCTCTCACCCCTATAGTTATTACTCTAGTCATATGCTCCTTATTTGTGGAAGTTTAACTGTATAAAATGTACATAAATAGTTAATTACCTTTGAGAAGCGTAGCAGGACCTGCGGGTCACGTGATCAGGTAAACTCAATGGTATTTTTGCTTGAGGACCTTTGGAGGTCCCTGTGACATAATGCACTCATTTCCTTTGTGACGGTGAGGGACAGATGGCTGGACCAATCAAAACGGCCCCGCCCCTGCCCATATAAGGGCGCGGTGGCCATTAATCTCTCTTGGTTTCTGGCTGTTGACGAGAAAGGATCTGCGCTGCTGTCATCAGTGTGTCTAGGCCTTAGCCTTGCGGCGACGGCTGTTCTATTCCAAATTGCGAGTGTATCAATCACTAAACACTCTGCAAGACCACCGGACCTTATCTATCCCCTAAATCCGGACGGATCTTCGCAATATACCCTGAATTCAGAGACTATTATCTAAAGTCAAGGTCCGCAACATCTGTCAGTCATTTAAGTATAGAGAGACTGTTTAATTGAGACTGTTACTACTCTGTGGATGTACCGCAAGCCTTTAAGTAAAGTTTATGCAAGTTCAAATTCAACTATCTTGTGGACCTTCAGTCTTTATTTTTATGCACCTATCGTTACTGGGAAGGGCGGCGATAGGCCGGAGAGTCATCTCAACATACTAGCCCTCAGCCTGGCGTCACGAACTATAGGGTTAACATTAACCCCTGATATACCAAAGCAAATCTCTGACTGTACTACCCCTACCCCTGAGACTTACCACACACGCAACTCTAACTTCCAGCATGGCAAGTCAGCAGTTTGCTGTTCGTGCATGCTGGGAGTTGTAGTTTTGCAACATCTGGAGGGCCACAGTTTAGAGATCACTGCACAGTGATCTCCAAACTGTGGCCCTCCAGATGTTGCAAAACTACAAATCCCAGCATGCCCTGACAGCCAACAGCTGTCTGGGCATGCTGGGAGTTGTAGTTTAGCAACATAAGGAGGCTTACAGTTTACAGAAATCACTGCATGGTGACAATCAGATGTCCAAGACAGCTGATGTCCCCTAGACAGGAGCACTAGGATGGGTATGGGGGGGTTATAGGGGTCTGTTTGATGTTTTATTTCACACAGAGCTCACACAGCTCCAATCTCCTCACAGATCTCCCTACACTGAGGAGATCGGAGCTGTGAAAGGCAGTTTTTTTCAACTGCCTCTGCTGTGATTGGTCAATCTGGATTGATTGACCAATCACAACAATCAGGGGGCCAGGCCAGCCATGGGGAGACCCGCGGACGATGTCTGTGATGATCAGCTGTCTATGAAAGCTGAAGTCACTTCAATGTCACAGCATGTTTCCATGTTTACATGCTGTGACAGTTTAGCTTCAGGACGAGCCGGCTCATCTAACGCGGCAAGTACTCGCTGATTAGGACGATCAATTAATACTGATCGGTAATATCGACAATCTACTTCTCTGGTCTGACAACGTCACAAAATGTGGGCTCAAAATTGAGCAAAAAAGCCCCCAGAGTACGGATATTCATGGTGCGGCATAGTATGTTTTTAATACTTTTTTTATTTCTGAGGACGGTGGATGGGTTTTTGCGGGATAGTTGGAGTGCAGCTATTTAGTGCCAGGCAGGCTAGTTAGGGTGTCACCAGATGCGGTACCCCCCCTGTCACTCTCTAGCAATGCTACTGGTAATAAAGGGTAGATAAAGAACTTCAGCTATTTACATAAGGGAAAACTTTTCTGCTTTAACCCCTTAAGGATCGAGGTCATTTTGGCCTTAAGGACCAGAGCATTTTTTGCACATCTGACCACTGTCACTTTAAGCATTACTAACTCTGGGATGCTTTTACTTATGAAGTTGATTCCGAGATAGTTTTTTCGTGACATATTCTACTTTATCATAGTGGTAAGTTTTCGTCAATACTTGCATCATTTCTTGGTAAAAAATTCCAAAATTTTAAAATTTTGCTTTTTTTTTTTTTTAACCTTGAAGCTCTCTGCTTGTGAGGAAAATAGACAAACCAAATAAATTATATGTTGATTCACATATACAATCTCTTCATGTTTGCATCATAAAGTTGACATGTTTTTTTTTTTTACTTTTGGAAGACATCAGTGGGCTTCAAAGTTCAGCAGCAATTTTCAAATTTTTCTCAAAATTTTCAAAATCTGAATTTTTCAGGGACCAGTTCAGATTTGAAGTGGATTTGAGGGGTCTTCATATTAGAAATACCCCATAAATTACCCCATTATAAAAACTGCACCCATCAAAGTATACAAAATTATATTCAGAATGTTTGTTAACCCTTTAGGTGTTTAACAGGAATAGCAGTAAGTTTAAGGAGAAAATTGAAGACCCAGTATTTACACCCCACTGGCGTTTGACAGCTCTTTGGAACTGTAAGCTGTGCAAATGAAAAATTACATTTTTCATTTTCAAGGACCACTGTTCCAAAAATCTGTCAGACACCTGTGGGGCGTAAATGCTCACTGTACCCCTTATTACATTACTTGAGGGGTGTAGTTTCCAAAATGGGGTCACATGTGGGAGGGGTCCATTGTTCTGGCTCTATGGGGGCTTTGTAAACACACGTGGCCTTCAATTCCGGACAAAATTTATCTTCAAAAGCCCAATGGTGCTCCTTCTCTTCTGAGCATTGTAGTTCACCCGCAGAGCACTTTACATCCACATATTGGGTATGTTCTTACTCAGAAGAAATGGGGTTACAAATTTTGGGGGGCTTTTTCATATTTTCCCTTGTGAAAATGAAAAATTTAGGTTAACACCAGCATATTATGTTTAGTTTTTTTTTTCTCATTTTCCCATCCAAATTTAATGAAAAATTTTCAAACACCTGTGGGGTGTTAAGGCTCACTGTACCCCTTGTTACGTTCCGTGAGGGGTGTAGTTTCCAAAATGAGCCGCTGTAAAATCAGCCACCCCTGTGCAAATCACCAAATTAGACCTCAAATGTACATAGTGTGCTCTCACTCCTGAGCCCTGCTGTGCGTCCGCAGAGAATTTTACGCCCACATATGGGGTATTTCCGTGCTCAGGAGAAATTGCGTTACAAATTTTGGGGGTCTTTTTTTCCTTTACTTGCTTGTGAAAATAAAAAGTAGGGGGCAACGCCAGCATGCTAGTGTAAACATTTTTATTTTTTTACATTAACAGGCTGGTGTAACCCCCAACTTTTCCTGTTCATAAGGGGTAAAAGGAGAAAAAGCCCCCCAAAATTTGTAGTGCAATTTCTCCAGAGTACGGAAATACCCCTTATGTGGCCCTAAACTGTTTCCTTGAAATACGACTGGGCCCCGAAATGAGACAGCGCCTTGCGCATTTGAGGACTACATTAGGGATTGCATAGGAGTGGACATAGTGGTATTCTACGCCAGTGATTCCAAACAGGGTGCCTCCAGCTGTTGCTAAACTCCCAGCATGCCTGGACAGTGAGCGGCTGTCCGGAAATGCTGGGAGTTGTTGTTTTGCAGCAGCTGGAGGATCTGTTTTGGAAACACGGCCATACGATACGTTTCTCATTTTTATTGGGGGGGGGGGGGGGAGACAGTGTAAGGGGGTGTATATGTAGTGTTTTACCCTTTATTATGTAGTGTAGTGTTTTTAGGGTACATTCGCACTGGCGGAGGTTTACGTTGAGTTGCCCACTAGGAGTTTGGGCTGTGGCGAAAAATTTGCCGCAGCTCAAACTTGAAGCAGAAAACTCACTGTAAACTCGCCCATGTGAATGTACCCTGTACATTCACATGGGGAGTTAAACCTCCAGCTGTTTCAAAACTACAACTCCCAGCATGCACTGACAGACCATGCATGCTGGTAGATGTACTTTAGCAATAGCTGGAGGCACACTGGTTGGAAAACCTTCAGTTAGGTTCTGTGACCTGACTCAGTACTTTCCAAACAGTGTGCCTCCAGCTTTTGCAAGACTACAATTCCCAGCATGTACTGATCGCAGAAGGGCATGCTGGGAGACGTAGTTATGCAACAGCTGGAGGTACGCAACTACAACTCCCAGCTTGCCGAGACAGCTGTTTGCTGTTTGGGCATGCTGGGATTTGTAGTTTTGCAACAGCTGGAGGGTCACAGTTTAAGAGATCGCTGTACAGTGATCTCCAAACTGTGGCCCTCCAGATGTTGCAAAACTACATATCCCAGCATGCCCAGACAGCAAACTGCTGTGTAGGCATGCTAGGAGTTGTAGTTTTGCAACTTCTGGAGGGCTCCAGTTTAGAGACCACTGTATAGTGGTCTCAGACTGTAGACCTCCAGATGTTGCCAGGCAACTCACCAGCTTCCGTAGGATCCAAGGAGCCGCATCGTCGTTCTCCTCTTCTGCCGCCGATCACCCCCATTGATCACCGCCTGCTACCGCTTCCCATGAGTAATTAAACTTCTGCGGCAGTCCCTGTCAGTTTCCCCATTCTGCCCTGCCTACTGTGGGTGGGCAGAACAGGGAAACCGAAGGTTAACCCCCCCCGCCCCCAATTTGCTATTGGTCGTCGCTTCTTGATGACCAATAGTAGGGATAGGAGGGGTGGCACCCCTGCCACCTCACTCCTATCCCTTCAGGGGGATCGTGGGTGTCTCGGACAACCGATATCCCCCTTATATTCCGGGTCACCATAGACCCGTATGACCCGGAATTGGCGACATGTTGCACGGGATGCCTGCTGAATGATTTCAGGAGGCATCCCAGTCCAGTCCCCAACCGGTGCGCGGCGGGGACCTGAATTCCCACGGGCGTATGTATACGCCCTGGGTACTTAACAATAAAAAAACCAGGGTGTATCCATACGCCCTGGGTCCTTAAGAAGTTAAGGGGTTAATAATAATAATAGTAATAAAAATTATGATACTGTTTCTACCATATCCACTTATCCAGAGATATTATGCTAAAGTTATATTGTCATCCTCCATTCCTGGGAATCCACCTCTCCCCTTCTACAGATCTCTGATTCCTTAATCATCCAATAGGGGGGCTTGTTTTCCCACTTATGTGCAAAATTTGTTTCCATGTGGACAATATCTTCTGTCTCTATTACAAGCTGTATGTCCAATATGGGAAATGTGCCTTGAATTATGCAGCTCCTCGCTCACTTGTTAATGTATCAAGTGACCCAGAGCCCACCACGTGGAGGTGGCTGCATTTCGGGCTCCTCCCCACCCCCACCCCCAACCATATGCAGACCTTGTGTGACCCAATCAGCATCTTGTTAAACTGGTTCACATTGATCGTCAATGGCCTTTGCTGTAATACTTCTTAGCTTTGTATGTAGGAAGTAAAATGGCATCTTGAATGTGGTCATCATGCCGGTTAGTGTGCGGTTGGCCATGGCCCATGCTCCAACCCACACATTGGATACATAATTGGACCACTTCAGTTTGCTTTTAGCATATTGCCAAGTCCGCTGCAGCCAAGACACTTTGGGCTCCGAGGCATCTTCAGAGGTTGTTGGTAAATCCATCTGGTTATCCGCCATGGTGACTGTCACATGATCGCTGTGCCTGGATTCATGTGGGTCTGAATTGTCACCTAAAGCCATGTCAATAGCCACATCTGCTCGCTGACCACGGTGCTTAATCTTCTTCCCAGGTATTTTATGGATCTCATAATATGGTGGAGTGACCTTATAATGATATAGGTTAGTATACCGCCAAAGGAAACTCGTCACGTAATGTATGAGACACACGACAGGCACAGAGAGAACTGGGATATCTGCAAAATAGCGACAGGATACAATATATTAGACCTATATTCATTCATGTATTTATGTATATATATATATATATATATATATATGTCTGTGTGTATGTTCACACAAAATCATTTATCTCACAGGAGTAAACCTTTACCCAATTGCTGTAAGAGACTTAAAGGGGTACTCTGCCCCTAGACATCTTATCCCCTATGTAAAGGATAGGGGATAAGATGTCTGATCGCCGGGGTCCCGCAGCTGGGACCCCAGTGATCTCTGTGCAGCACCTAGCCTTTATTCAGAACACTGGGTGACAGGGTCGTAACGTCACAGCCACGCCCCTCGTGACATCACACCACACCCCCTCCCATAGACTTACATTGAGGGGGCATGGCCGTGATGTCACGACCCCCACCGCCCGCTCCAAGCATTCAGAACTCTACTATATTAACTTTACACTAATACATTCATGTAAAATCCATTTTTAAACAGAAATTTTGGAAGTTTTCATTATTCCTACCTCTTAGCTTCATGGTCACCGTCCCTACAGGATCCTTTTGCCTAAATAGACAAAATTCTCTTCAATTTGCAAAATAAGCGCAGGTCTAGTAGGAGAACGTGTTCACCCGCCGAACCGAGGAAATAAGTGTTAGGGATTGGATTCTACCCTGGAGAAAGTCTCTTTGATGTGTGATGTCACAGCAGATGACATCACGTGTATGTGTATCCATTGTAATGGCTGTACTGTACTTTACTTACACTATGTACAGTTATATACTGGGGGTTTACAAAGGATTTGAAGATTACAGTTTTAACCCCTTCAGGGTCACAGCCCATTTTGGTCTTGAGGACAAAGGACAGTTTCATTTTTATGTTTAAAATTTTTCCTCCTCCCCTTCTAAGAGCCATAAATCTTAAAATGTTCAACCTAAAGACCCATATGAGGGTTTGTTTCTTTTGCGACCAACTGTACTTTGTAATGAAACCTTTAATTTTAACATAAAATATATGGTACTATAAAAATGTATATATATTATTTGCGGCAGGAAATTGAGAAGTAAACGGCAATTTTGCAACTTTTGATAGTTTTTATTTTTACACAGTGAAGTGTATGATAACACCGACATGTTCTTTTTATACTGTGGGTCAATGTTTGGGTACACGCTTTACTCTTTTTGTACTGTTTAAAAAAAAAAATCAAACCTTTTGAACAATGTAAGTACGTTTTAAATTGTACGAGGGCTAATTTTTTTCCGTATACATCCCTGCATACGGAAAAAGTCATAGAGGTCAGAAGAGGACAATTTTAAAGGTACTAATTTTGGTGCAAAAAGTTAAAACTTTTAATGTTAAACAAAATCAAACCTTAATGAGCTGGATATCAATTTAATTGTATGGATCTAAAGAACAAGGTGTCATTTTTACCGAAAAGTGCACTGTGTAGAATCGGAAGTCCCTAAAAAAAAATTCAAAGTGGTGTTTGTTTTTTTTTCAATTTTGCCCCACTAATATTTTTTTTCTCGTTTTGCTGTAGATTTTGTGGTGAAATGATTGATGTCATTACAAAGTACAATATGTGGCGCAAAAAAACAGCCCTTATAGGAGTCTGTGTTATGATTTTAAGAAGGTGAGGAGGAAAAAACTTAAGCGCAAAAATGAAAACCTGTTGTCCTGAATTTTTCATGTTCACTGCACCTGCACTCACATTTAACCCCTGGACATGTTTTATTCATATGGTTATGCTTGTATTGGCACTTAATCTGTGATTTGTTGTTTTTATCGGTACCACATTTGCGTACATGTGATTTTTGATGACTTTTTTTTATTTTATTTTTTTCTGGGATGTGATCACAATTCAGCATTGGACTTTTTTTATTTTTACGTTTTATGCCGTTCACCATATGGAATCATTAACACTATATTTTAATAATTCTGACTTTTCTGGACATTGTTATGCCAAATATGTTGATTAATTTTTTTTTTTTTTTTACAAATTTTTATTTGTAAAATGGGAAGAGAGGGAATTAATTTTTTTATTGGAGGAGATACTTATTCCCATTATTAAATTATAACAGTTAATAGCTATCTTTTGATTTTTAATACTGATCAGTAATATCGACAATCTACTTCTCTGGTCTCAAGATCTCTGGAGATGGCGCACTACAATGCTCAGAAGAGGAGGAGCGCCATTGAGCTTTTGGAGAGAGAATTTGTTTGGAATGGGAGTCAGGGACCATGTGCGTTTACAAAGCCCCCCGTGGTGCCAGAACAGTGGACCCCCCACATGTGAACCGATTTTGGAAACTACACCCCTCACAGAATTTAATAAGGGGTGCAGTGAACATTTACACCCCACTGGCGTTTGACAGGTCTTTGGAACAGTGGGCTGTGCAAATGAAAAAATGCATTTTTCATTTTCAAGGGCCACTGTTCCAAAATTCTGTCAGACACCTGTGGGGTGTAAATGCTCACTGTACCCCCTTATTACATTACATGAGGGGTGTAGTGTCCAAAATGGGATTACATGTGGGGGGGGGGGGGGGTCCATTGTTCTGGTACTATGGGGGCTTTGTAAACACACGTGGCCTTCAATTCCGGACAAAATTTATCTTCAAAAGCCCTATGGCACTCCTTCTCTTCTCAGCATTGTAGTGCACCCGCAGAGCACTTCACATCCACATATGGGGTATGTTCTTAATCTGAAGAACAAATTTTGGGGGGCTTTTTTTCCTATTTTCCCTTATGAAAATGAAAAATTTAGGGTAATGCCAGCATTTTAGTGATTTTTTTTTTTTTTTTCATTTTCCCATCCAACTTTAATGAAAATTATTTAGTGTTAAGGCTCACTATACCCCTTATGTTCTGTGCGGGTTGTAGTTTCCAAAATGGGGTCACATGTGGGTATTAATTTTTTTGCGTTTATGTCAAAACCACTGTAAAATCAGCCACCCCTGTGCAAATCACCAATTTAGGCCTCAAATGGTCATGGTGGGCTCTCACTCCTGAGCCTTGTTGTGCGTCTGAGAGCATTTTACACCCACATATGTTGTATTTACGTGCTTTTCCTTTTACCGCTTGTGAAAATAAAAAGTATGGGGAAACATCAGCATGTTAGTGTAAAAATTTTAATTTTTTTACACTAACAGGCTGGTGTAGCCCCCAACTTTTCCTTTTCATAAGGGGTAAAAGGAGAAAAAGCCCCCCAAAATTTGTAGTGCAATTTCTCCCGAGAACGGAAATACCCCATATGTGTCCCTAAACTGTTTCCTTGAAATACGACTGGGCCATGTGCATTTGAGGACTAAATTATTGATTGCATAGGGGTATTCTTCGCCAGTGATTCCCAAACAGGGTGCCTCCAGCTGTTGCTAAACTCCCAGCATGCCTGGACAGTCTTTGGCTGTCTGGAAATGCTGGGAGTCGTTGCTTTGCAACAGGTGGAGGCTCCGTTTTGGAAACACTGCCATACGATACATTTTTCTTTATTGAAGCGGAAAACTCACTGTAAACTCGCCCGTGTGAATGTACCCTGTACAGACCGTGCCTGCTGGGAGTTGAACTTTTGCAACAGCTGGAGGCACACTGGTTGGAAAACCTTCAGTTAGGTTCTGTTACCTAACTCAGTATTTTCCAACCATTGTGCCTCCAGCTGTTGCAAAACTACAACTCCCAGCATGTACTGATCGCCAAAGGGCATGCTGGGAGATGTACAGGGTGGGCCATTTATATGGATACACCTTAATAAAATGGGAATGGTTGGTGATATTAACTTCCTGTTTGTGGCGCATTAGTATATGTGAGGGGGGAAACTTTTCAAGATGGGTGGTGACCATGGCGGCCATTTTGAAGTTGGCCATTTTGAATCCAACTTTTGTTTTTTCAATAGAAAGAGGGTCATGTGACACATCAAACTTTTTGCGAATTTCAAAAGAAAAACAATGATTTGCTTGGTTTTAATGTTCATGAGTTATTTAGAAGTTTCTGACCACTTCTAAAATGTGTTCAATGTGCTGCCCATTGTGTTGGATTGTCAATGCAACCCTCTTCTCCCACTCGTCACACACTGATAGCAAAACCGCAGGAGAAATACTAGCACAGGCTTCCAGTATCCGTAGTTTCAGGTGCTGCAGAATGGGCAAAACAAATATTGGAACAGGACCCTCAGTTTACGCAGAAGATTTGTTCAGTGATGAGGCAAACTTTTATGTGAATGGTGAAGTTAAAGGGGTACTCCACCCCTAGACATCTTATCCCCTATCCAAAGGATAGGGGATAAGATGCCTGATAGCCTCACGCCCCTTCCCATAGACTTGCATTGAGGGGACGGGGCGTGACGTCACATGAGGGAGGAGTCATAACATCACAAACTTCTGTTCCCATGGTCGGGACTCAGACCCTCCAGCGCTTCCCGAGCAGAAAAAAAGGTGGGTGCCGCATGCTATATTGCGGGGGTCCCCAGCGGCGGGACCCCCGCGATCAGACATCTCGCTATAAGATGTCTAGGGGTGGAGTACCCCTTTAACAATCAAAACCACTGCTATTGGTCTGACACTAACCCACATTGCATAGATCCCTGCAAGACTGTTGGAACACAAAAATTTATGGTATGGTGTAGTATATGGGGTACAAAGATAGTGGGGCCATTCTTCATCAATGGAAACCTCAAGGCCACTGGATATGCGAAATTGCTACATGATGATGTGTTTCCCTCTTTATGCACTGAAGCTGGCACGTTCCCTGAGTTTTTTCTAGCAAGATGGTGCACCACCACATTATGGGTGTCAGGTCCGAGCATTCCTAGATGAAAAGTTTCCTGGAAAGTGGATTGGTCGTCGTGGGCCAGTTGAATGGCCCCCAAGGTCTCCCGATCTGACCCCCTTAGACTTTTATCTTTGGGGTCATCTTAAGGCAATTGTCTATTCTGTGAAGATACGAGTTGTGCAGCACCTGAAACTACGGATACTGGAAGCCTGTGCTAGCATTTCTCCTGCGGTGTATATAGTAGTATATAGCAGTGTATACGGATACTGGAAGCCTGTGCTAGCATTTCTCCTGCGGTGTTGCTATCAGTGTGTGAAGAGTGGGAGAAGAGGGTTACTTTGACAATCCAACACAATGGGCAGCACATTGAACACTATGTAAGTGGTCAGAAATTTGTAAATAACTCATGAAAGAATAAAGTTACGTTAAAACCAAGCACATCATTGTTTTTCTTGTGAAATTCCCAATAAGTTTGATGTGTCATATAACCCTCTTCTTATTGAAAAAACTAAAGTTGGATTCAAAATGGCCAACTTCAAAACGGCCGCCATGGTCACCACCCATCTTGAAAAGTTTCCCCCCTCACATATACTAATGTGCCACAAACAGGAAGTTAATATCACCAACCATTCCCATTTTATTAAGGTGTATCCATATAAATGGCCCACCCTACAGTTATGCAACAGTTGGAGGTACGCAACTACAACTCCCAGCATGCCAAGACAGCTGTTTGCTGTTTGGGCACGCTGGGATTTGCAGTTTTGCAACATCTGGAGGGCTACAGTTTAGAGACCACTGCACAGTGATCTCCAAATTGTGGCCCTCCAGATATTGCTAGGCAACTCACCAGCTTCCGTAGGATCCAGGGAGCCGTACCGCCATCCTCTTCTGCCGCCGATCGCCGCCCGCTGCTGCCACCGATGGGTAAGTGGACTTCGGTGACGGTCCCTGACGGTTTCCCCGTTCTGACCCACCTATTGTGGGTGGGCAGAATGGGGAAACCGAAAGTTAACCCCCCCCCTGTCCCCAAACTGCTAAAAATAAATAAATAAATGTTTTATGGTCACTGCACTTGCACTCACATTTAACCCCACGACATGTTGTATTCCTATAGTAATTGCTTGTATGGGCACTGGTAATCATGGAATATTATATGAGATGCTCCGCCAGAATTTTCCATGATTCAAAATTTGGTGACAAACTCAGCAATTTTGACGGAAAAAAAAGGGTTGCGAAAAAGAACTCTCACATATTTTAGTCCCTTAAGGACAGAGCCCTTTTTCACCTAAAAGGGGTACTCTGCCCCTAGACATCTTATCCCTTATCCAAAGGATAGTGGATAAGATGGAAGATTGCCGGGGTCCCGCTGCTGGGGACCCCCAGGATCTCTGCTGCGCCACACCTCTATTGTTACTGCACAGAGCGTGTTTGCTCTGCGCGTAATGACGGGTGATACAGGGGACGGAGCATCGTGATGTCACGGCTCCGCCCCCTCGTGACGTCACGACCCGCCCCCTCAATACAAGTCTATGGGAGGGGGCATGGCGGTTGCCACACCCCCTGCCACAGACTTGCATTAAGGGGGTGGGCCGTGATGTCACAAGGGGCGGAGCTGTGACGTCACGCTGCTCCGTCCCTTGTATCACCCGTCATTACGCAGAGAGTGAACTCGCTCTGTGCAGTAATAATAGTGCGGTGCCGCAGCGGCGATCCCGGGGGTCCCCAGCAGAGGGACCCCGGCGATCGGACATCTTATACCCTATCCTTTGGATAGGGGATAAGATGTGTAGGGGCGGAGTACCCATTTAAGGATTCAGCCCTTTTTTGCAATTCTGACCACTGTCACTTTATACATTAATAACTCTAAGATGCTTTTACTGATTATTCTGATTCCGAGATTGTTTATTCGCGACATATTCAACTTTAACACAGTGGTAAATTTTCATCGTTACTTGCATCCATTCTTGGTGAAAAATCCCCAAATTTCATGAAAATTTTTCATTTTTCTAACTTTGAAACTCTCTGCTTTTAAGGAAAATGGATATTGCTAATAAATGATATATTGATTCCCATATACAATATGTCTACTTTATATTTGCATCATGAAGTTGATATGTTTTTGCTTTTGGAAGACATCAGAGGGCTTCAAAGTTCAGCAGCAATTTTCCAATTTTCCACAAAATTTTTTCAGGGACCAGTTCAGTTTTGAAGTGCGTTTGAGGGGTCTTCTTATTAGATATACCCCATATATGACCCCATTATAAAAACTGCACCCCCCAAAGTATTCAAACTGACATTCAGAAAGTGTGTTAACCCTTTAGGTGTTTCACAAGAATAGCAGCAACGTTAAGGAGAAAATTCAAAATCTTCATTTTTTACACTCGTATGTTCTTGCAGAACCATAGAAACATAGAATGTGTCGGCAGATAAGAACCATTTGGCCCATCTAGTCTGCCCAATAATCTGAATACTATGAATAGTCCCTGGCCCTATCTTATATGAAGGATAGCCTTATGCTTATCCCATGCATGTTTAAACTCCTTCACTGTATTTGCAGCGACCACTTCTGCAGGAAGGCTATTCCATGTATCCACTACTCTCTCAGTAAAGTAATACTTCCTGATATTACTGCAAAGACCTTTGCCCCTCTAATTTAAAACTGTGTCCTCTTGTGGTAGTTTTTCTTCTTTAAAATATGCTCTCCTCCTTTACCTTGTTGATTCCCTTTATGTATTTAAAAGTCTCTATCATATCCCCTCTGTCTCTTCTTTCTTCCAAACTATACATGTTAAGGTCCTTTAACCCCTTAAGGACCGGGTTTTTTTCCATTTTTGCATTTTCGTTTTTTGCTCCTTGCCTTTAAAAAATCATAACTCTTTCAATTTTGCACCTAAAAATCCATATGATGGCTTATTTTTTGCGCCACCAATTCTACTTTGTAATGACATCAGTCATTTTGCCCAAAAATCTACGGTGAAACGGAAAAAAAAATCATTGTGCGACAAAATTGAAAAAAAAACGCAGTTTTGTAACTTTTGGGGGCTTCCGTTTCTACGTAGTACATTTTTCGGTAAAAATTACACCTTATCTTTATTTTGTAGGTCCATACCATTAAAATGATACCCTACTTATATAGGTTTGATTTTGTCGGACTTCTGGAAAAAATCATAACTACATGAAGGAAAATTAATACGTTTAAAATTGTCATCTTCTGACCCCTATAACTTTTTTATTTTTCTGTGTATGGGTAGTATGAGGGCTAATTTTTTACGCCCTGATCTGAAGTTTTTAACGATACCATTTTTTGCATTGATAGGACTTATTGATCGCTTTTTATTCATTTTTAAATGATATAAAAAGTGACCAAAAATGCACTATTTTGGACTTTGGAATTTTTTTGCGCGCACGCCATTGACCGAGTGGTTTAATTAATGATATATTTTTATAATTCGGACATTTCCGCACGCAGTGATACCATATATGTTTATTTTTATTTACACTGTGTTTTTTTTTTTTTTTATTGGAAAAGGGGGGTGATTCAAACTTTTAATAGGGGAGGAGTTAAATGATCTTTATTCACTTTTTTTTTTGCAGTGTTATAGGTCCCATAGGGACCTATAACACTGCACAAACTGATCTTCATCATTGATCACTGGTTTCTCATAAGAAACCAGTGATCAACGATTCTGCCGCATGACTGCTCAGGCCTGGATCTCAGGCACTGAGCAGTCATTCGGCGATCGGACAGCGAGGAGGCAGGTAGGGGCCCTCCCGCTGTCCTGTCAGCTGTTCGGGATGCCGCGATGCAGCTCTGAGCGCGCGGCTAAAGGGTTAATAGCGCGCGGCGCCGCGATCGGCGCTGCGCGCTATTAGAGGCGGGTCCTGGCTTCACTATGACGCTGGGCCCGCCGTGATATGACGCGGGGTTACTGTGTAACCCCGCGTTATATCAGGAGAGCAGGACCAAGGGCGTACCTGTACGCCCTTGGTCCTTAAGGGGTTAACCTTTCCTTGTAAGTTTTATTCTGCAATCCATGTACTAGTTTAGTAGCTCTTCTCTGAACTCTCTCTAGAGTATCTATATCCTTCTGGAGATACGGCCTCCAGTACTGCGCACAATACTCCAATTGAGGTCTCACCAGTGTTCTGTACAGCGGCATGAGCACTTCTCTCTTTCTACTGCTTATACCTCTCCCTATACAGCCAAACATTCTGCTAGCGTTTCCTGCTGCTCTTTTACATTGTCTACCTACCTTTAAGTCTTCTGAAATAATTACCCCTAAATCAATTTCCTCAGATACTCAGGTCAGGGCAGTGTCAAATAATCTATATTCTGCCTGAGGGTTTTTACGCCCCAGGTGCATTATCTTGCACTTATCCACATTTAATTTCAGTTGCCAGAGTTCTGACCATTCTTCTAGTTTGCCTTAATCCTTTTCCAATTGGCGGATCCCTCCAGGAACATCAACCCTGTTACATATCTTTGTGTCATCAGCAAAAAGACATACCTTACCATCGAGACCTTCTGTAATATCGCTAATGAAGATATTAAACAATATTGGTCCCAGTACAGATCCCTGAGGTCCCCACTGGTGACAAGACCTTGCTCTGAATATTCTCCATTGACTACAACCCTCTGTTGTCTGTTACTCAGCCACTGCCTAATCCACTCAACAATATTGGAGTCCAAGCTCTATGACTGTAGTTTATTGATAAGTCTTCTATGTGGGACAGTGTCAAAAACCTTACTAAAATTTAGATATGCAATGTCTACTGCCCCTCCGCCATCTATTAGTTTAGTCACCCAGTCAAAAAAATCTATAAGATTTGTTTGAAATGATCTCTCTGAAGTCAACCCATGTTGTTTTTCATCTTGCAATCCATGGGATTTTAGATGTTCCACAATCTTATCCTTTAGTAGGGTTTCCATTAATTTCCCCACTATTGATGTCAGACTTACTGGCCTATAGTTGCTTGATTCCTCCTTACTACCTTTCTTGTGAATGGGCACAACATTTGCTAATTTCCAATCTTCCGGGACGGCTCCTTTAACCATTGATTGGTTAAATAAATCTGCTAACGGTTTTGCTAGCTCACCACTAAACTCTTTTAATAATTTTGGGTGTATCCCATCAGGCCCCTGTGATTTATTTGTCTTCACTTAAGGCAGTCGGCTAGCCCCTTATTCTCTTCTACATGCCTTCCTTCCTTTGTTTTTAATTTAGTTATTCCTTTTTTTTATTTCCTTTTTTCATTTATATATCTGAAGAATGTCTTATCCCCTTTATTCACAGACTGAGCTAGTTTTTCTTCTGCCTGTGCTTTAGAAGTTCTTATAACTTGCTTGGTCTCTTTCTGCCTATCTTCATTGCTCTGGTTGTTTTATAATTACTAAATGCTAGTTTTTTGTTTTTTATGATTTTGGCCACTTCTGCTGAGTACCACAGTGGTCTCTTCCTTTTTCTGCTTTTACTGACAAGTCTTGTGCAATTTTCTGTTGCCTTCAATAAAGCGTCTTTTAAGTAGTCCCATTTCTCCTGAACTCCATGTAATTTGTTCCAGTCTGATAGGGACTCATTTATGACTAATTTCATTTTTGAAAATTCTGTTTTTCTAAAATCTAAAACTTTTGTTTTTGTGTGGTGTGACTCCTTCACTGTTCTTATATTAAACCACACTGACTGGTGATCACTAGATCCAGAGCTTTCGCCTACAATAACATCATATACCAAATCCCCATATGTGAATACCAAATCCAAAATGGCCTCCTTCCGCGTTGGCTCCTCAACCACTTGTTGTAGAGATAATCCCAGTAGGGAATTTAGAATATTTGTACTCCTGGCCGAATCAGCTATTTTGGTTTTCCAGTTTATATCCGGAAGATTGAAGTCTCCCATAATGATAACTTCTCCTTTCATTGTCATTTTAGATATTTTTTCAACTAGTAGATCATCTACTTCTTTAACTTGGCCAGGTGGTCTGTATATCACACCTACACGAGTTACTGCATGGTTACCAAACTGCAACGTAACCCAAACTGACTCTGTGGTTTCCTCACTAACTTGTATTAGGTTAGATTTTATGCTATCTTTCACATACAGGGCCACTCCTCCTCCTTTCTTGCCTTCTCTTTCTCTTCTGTATAAAGAGTACCCTGGTATGGATATGTCCCAGTTATTCCATTCATTAAACCATGTCTCAGTAACGGCATTGGTTGTGTAGTGTTTTTATGGTACATTCACATGGGCGGAGATTTACAGTAAGTTTGAGCTGCGATGGAAAATTTGGAAAAACTCCCAGCATGCACTGGCAGACCATATATGCTGGGAGTTGTAGTTATGCAACAGCTGGAGGCACATTGGTTGGGAAACACAGAGTTTGTTACTTTACTCAGTGTTTCGCAACCATTGTGCCTTCAGCTGTTGCAAAACTAGAACACCCAGCATGTACAGTCTCAGTGCATGCTGGGAGTTGTATTTTTGCAACAGCTGGAGGCACACTGGTTGCAAAACACTGAGGTAGGTAACAAACTCTGTTTCACAACCAATGTGTCTCCAGCTGTTGCAAAACTGCAACAATCAGCATGCATTGACAGCCGAAGGGCATGCTGAGAGTTGTAGTTTTGCAACAGCTGGAGGCACACTGCTACAACTCCCAGCATACCCTTTGGTAGTCTGTGCATGTTGGGAGGTGTAGTTATGAAAAACTAGATGCACACTTTTTCATAGAAAAAATGTGCCTCCAGCTGTTGCATTACCACAACTCCCAGTATGCACAGACTACCAAAGGGCATGCTGGGAGTTGTAGTTGGAACTCCAGCTGTTGCAAAACTACAACTCCCAGCATTGCCTTTGGCTTTGCATGCCGAGAGTTGTTGCTAAGCAACATCAGGAGGTGAACAGGCCTCACCTCCTGCTGTATCCTGCCGCCGGGACCGCCGCACTGTATCCTGCCGCCGGGCCCAATCCTGCTGCTGCTTCGACCGATCAATCACGTGATCGTGAGGTGTCACCCATGCCACCTCACTCCTGCTGAGTAAGGGGGAATGGGGCTGTCTCGGACAGCCCCATTCACCCTTTTTTTCCGGGTCACCGGGTCACCAGAGACCCAATTGACACGGAATAACCACAAATCGCACATCTGAATGGACCTCTGGACCCCCCCTGGGCAATATGCCGGGATGCCTGCTGAACGATATCAGCAGGCATCCCGGTCCATGCCCAGCGAACGGCAGGAGCTGGAAGAACGCAGGGCATACCTATACGCCCTGAGTCCTTAAGGACTCGGAAATGGGGGCATATGGATACGCCCTGCGTCCTTAAGGGGTTAATATTTTAAAAGCAGCACAAGAGACCTTTAAAAATGTGAGGAGAAAAAAAATGGTGTGATTAATATCGCTGGAACAGAAATGACAGTAATTTTTTGATATCTCACCCAATGTGAACTGAACTCAACCCACTTGTAAGTCTGAGTTTACCTGCTACTACATTGAGATGTGGTGACTGGGGTGTTGCAGTATGTAACAGGGTCTGGTTGTATAAACCCTGGGGGCAAGATGTTGTTAACCCCTTAGTGTTCGTGACGCCAGGATGTGTTTATTCCGGTATGGTAACCGCCGTCAACCAATCCAGAAATGGTTTGTAATAAAGGAATGTCCACAGCAAGGATTCTGAATAAACTGGAACTTTTACTTGAAATGTTTAGGGAACAGTCTTTACAATTATGCAGTTCCTTCAGAGGCAACCGGGACACAGGATACCTTGCAGGCTTGCTGGGACTTGTAGTTTTGAGGATATTTATGCAGGCCACTGTGCTACTAATATATTCCTTAGCTGAGGAGTAGTCACTGGATTTGTAGAGAGAATTGTAACTCACGTTTTAGAAGTGGCTGTGTTTCTTTAGGCTTTGGCCTAGATGAGATGAATTTGCAGTATACAGGACTTTGTGCTTCCTTTTAAGTCCAAGAGATGAGAGATAGAGAATAGAGACTTCAGCACCTTATATACTAGGGGGCTGGACTAAAGCCCATTGGTTGCTAATGCCTGGGGTTCCTGTGCCCATGGAACTCTGGGTATATCACATGACAGTAGATCACATGACCAAGGAAGGTCCTATACATTTTATACAAACTGTACAACTTTATACATATGAATAATAGATGCACATAATGAATATACACTGCATTTATATGAGACAACAAGGGGGGAGCCCTGCAGGAGAGCCCTATGGACCTAAGAGACTCTTCCTGAAGGGACAGGTCCTGTACCGGGACACCTCAAATCCCCTTGTTTAATGAAAGTCGCCCTCAACGTCTGTCCCCTTAGGGAGAGGAGCGAAATGGCCATTGGGCCGAATGTAGTTCTGAAGCATTTAACTATAACGTCCAATTTCAGTACACATTAAAATGTCCATACATGCTCTGTAACTTGGGAACAGGAGGATATTGGTTAACTTTAGTACTTGCTGGATATAATTTACCATTTAATGGTTGAGACAAGGTTCCTTAAAGGGGTACTCTGCTGCCCTGTGTCGGAAGCTCCGCTCCCCAGCGTCCGGAAGTTTATTGTTCCTGACGCTGTGTCGGGCTTCCGTGTTCAGGGCTGCCCCTCATGACGTCACGCCCGCCCCCTTCATGATGTTATGCCCGCCCCCTCAATGAAAGTCTATGGGAAGGGGGCATGATGGCCATCGTGCCCCCCTTCTCATAGTCTTTCGCTGAGGGGGAGGGCGTGACATCACGAAGGGGGCCGGCGTGACGTCACGAGGGGCAGCCCTGAACACGGAAGCCCGCACACAGCGTCCGGAACAATAAACTTCCGGACGCTGGGAAGCGGAGCATCGGACACAGGGCAGCGGAGTACCCCTTTAAGAACACAGCCATGAATATGGTAACAATACTTTTACATTTTACAACAATACCTTTATTTATTTTTATTATTGTTTTTTTTATAGAGATATACCTACATATTATTATGCATCTCTAATGACTATGCACATATTATTAGTACTATCACATTTGACTGACTGACAATCTTACTGACATTTGACTGCTATATAGAGTGGGGATCAAAAGTTTGGGCACCCCATGTAAAAATTTGTATTAAAGAAGCCAAGGAAAGATTGAAAAATCTCCAAAAGGCATCAAATTACAGATTTGACATTCTTATAATACGTCAACAAAAGTTAGATTTTATTTCCATCATTTACACTTTCAAAATAACAGAAAACAAAAAGATGGCGTCTGCAATAGTTTGGGTACCCTGCAGAATTTATAGCATGCACTGCCCCCTTTGCACAGCTGAGACCTGCCAGTGTCATGGATTGTTCTCAATCATCATCTGGGAAGACCAGGTGATGTGAATCTCAAAGGTTTTAAATGCCCAGACTGATCTGACCTTGCCCCAACAATCAGCACCATGGGTTCTTCTAAGCAGTTGTCTAGAAATCTGAAACTGAAAATAGTTGATGCTCACAAAGCTGGAGACGGCTATGAGAAGATAGCAAAACATTTTCAGGTGTCAATATCCTCTGTTCGGAATGTAATTAAGAAATGGCAGTCATCAGGAACAGTGGAAGTTAAAACAAGATCTGGAAGACCAAAAAAATATCAAACAGAACAGCTCGCAGGATTGTGAGAAAAACAATTCAAAACCCAGATCTGGCAGACACTGGAGTTGTGGTACACTATTCCACTATAAAAACATACTTGTACAAATATGGTCTTCATGGAAGAGTCATCAGAAGAAAACCTCTTTTACATCCTCACCACAAAAATTAGCGTTTGACCGTTTTGGAAACAAGTTCTGTGGATCGATGAGGTTAAAATTGAACTTTTTGGCCGGAATGAGCAAAGGTACGTTTGGAGAAGAAGGGGAACAAAATTTAATGAAAAGCACCTCTGTCCAACTGTTAAGCATGGGTGAGAGGATCAATCATGCTTTGGGGTTGTATTGCAGCCAGTGGCACAGGGAACATCTCACGAGTAGAAGGAAAAATGGATTCAATAAAACTTCAGCAAATTTTGGATGATAACTTGATGCCATCTGTGAAAAAGCTGAAGTTAAATAGAGGATGGCTTCTACAAATGGATAATGATCCTAAACACACCTCGAAATCTACGGGGGATTACATCAAGAGGCGTAAAATGAAGGTTTTGCCATGGCCTTCACAATTTCCCAACCTCAACATAATTGAAAATGTATGGATAGATGTTGAAAGAACAGTGCGTGACAGACAGCCCAGAAATCTCAAAGAACTGGAAAACTTTAGTAAGAAAGAATGGGCAAAGATACCTCAAACAAGAATTGAAAGACTCTTGGCTGGCTACAAAAAGTGTTTACAAGCTGTGATACTTGACAAAGGGGGCAGTACAAGATATTAACTCTGCAGGGTGCCCAAACTTTTGCAGACACCATTTTTTTGTTTTCTGTTATTTTGAAAGTGTAATTGATGGAAATAAAATCTAAATTTTGTTGACATATTATAAGAATGTCTAATCTGTAATTTGATGCTTCTTGGAGATTTTTCCATCTTTCCTTGGCTTCTTTATGCACATTAATACAAATTTTTACCTGGGGTGCCCAAACTTTTGATCCCCACTGTATGGTATGCATGATGTCTGCAATGGTTATACATACTCGACATTATCTCACTGTTGCTGCTACTACATTGAGATGTGGTGACTGGGGTGTAGCAGTATGTAACAGGGTCTGGTTGTATAAACCCTGGGGGCAAGATGTTGTTAACCCCTTAGTGTTCGTGACGCCAGGATGTGGTTATTCTGGTATGGTAACCGCCATCAATCAACCCAAGAACGGTTTGTAATAAAGGAATGTCCACAGCAAGGATTCTAAATAAACTGGAACGTTTACTTGTTTAGGGAACAGTCTTTACAATTAGGCAGTTCCTTCAGAGGCAACCGGGACACAGGATACCTCACAGGTTTGCTTGGACTTGTTATTATTGAGATATTTAGGTAGACCACTGTGCTACTGATATATTCCTTAGCTGAGGAGTAGTCACTGGATTTGTAGAGAGAATTGTAACTCATGTTTTAGAAGTGGTTGTGTTTCTTTTGGCTTTGGTCTAGATGAGATGAATTTGCAGTATACAGGACTTTGTGCTTCCTTTTGAGTCCAAGAAATAAGAGAGTATAGAGACTACAGCCACTTATATACTAGGGGGCTGGACTAAAGCCCATTGGTTGCTAATGCATGCTAATCACATGACAGTAGATCACATGACCAAGGAAGGTCCTATACATTTTATACAAACTGTACAAATTTATACATATGAACAATTAATACACATAATGAATATACACTGCATTTATAAGACAAGGGGGGAGCCCTGCAGGAGAGCCCTATGAACCTAAGGGACTCTTCCTGAGGGGACTTAAGGATGGTACAGGATAGGTCCTATACCGGGACACCACAAAGCTTAATGTTAATTATAGAAACAATTATATAACAACTCTATTATTTTATGGTTAAAAATACACACTGCACACCTTGTTAATTGTAGGACACGTACATGCTGGCGTACCCACTATATTTGAAAATGTTGTGTAAAAAATAGAATAAGGCACAAAATAATTGTGTAAGATTTTTACAGACTACGTAAATAACCCATATGTGGCACTAAAATTTTCCATAAAAAAAAAAATAAAAAATCCATAGTAATGCAGCTTCATGCACATTTTGGGGTGGGTAATGTACCGAGCCGCTTTTTTTTTGTGTGGCTTCACTATTGTTTATGTGCCTGTTGGTGCTGCGCTGCCTTCCTTCCTGATGTAAACTCCTTCCTCAGCGCGGTGACGCATGTCTCCACCCACCAACGTCACAAAATGTGGTCTCAAAATTAAACAAAAAAGCCCCCAGGGTACGGATATTCATGGTGCGGCATAGTATGTTTTTAATACTTTTTTAATTTCAGAGGAGGGTGGATGGGATGTTGCGGGATAGTTGGAGTGCAGCTATTTAGTGCCAGGGAGGCCAGTCAGGGTGTCACCTGATGCAGTACACCCCCTCCCAGTCACTCTCTAGTAACACTAATGGTAATAAAGGGTAGATAAAGAACTTCGGCTATTAACATAAGGGAAAACTTTTCTATTTTAAAAAAAGGCTTTTGCAAGTGGGTTTCCCAGGTTTTGCTTCCGTGCGATTTATTTTTCAAAGTCGTGCGACTTTTTGATAAATAGGTCACACATAAGCAAAAGTAAGTTAAAAAACAATTGTCATATAAAAGCCGTACGTTTGAAAAGAATGATAAATCTCCTTCAAAAAGTTTTTTCTGGAACTTCGTTTCTCGGCACAGACGTCTCTACCATGATATCCGTCTTCCAGAGCTGCCAAGGAGGCTTCCAATAACAATACTCCAGATCACAAAAATTCTGGAGACGGCTTCAGCAGCAGCGGAGGAGCAAGATGAGACACACAACTCGTGTTGCTTTTGGCTCCAAAGAAATGGAATCTGCATTAAGTGCAAGTTCCCACTTCAAAGGTTAGGACCATTCCCATATAATCTTACACTAAGAGCTATTCTCATACCGGCCCCACTGCATCTGTACAGCACAGTGTTTCCCAACCAGGGTGTCTCCACCTGTTACATAACTACAACTCCCAGCATGCCCTTTGGCTGTGCATGCTGGGAGTTGTAGTTATGAAACAGTAGGAGGCACACAGGCCTCACCTCCTGCTGCCAGTCATTTCCTGCCCCCAACAGTAAGCTTTCCCCGCCGCTGCACACTACATGGTCGGTACCCGCTCTCGCCCTCCAGACTAGGGGCAGAACGGGTGCCGTCAGGACAGCCCAGAAGACGCAGTGATTCATCAGCCGGTCTCAGCCGACCAATCACCATGATCGTGAGGTGGCACCAGTGCCACCTCACTCCTGCTGGGCAATTGTGATTGGTGCTGTCTCGGACATTCGGTATTCGGTACATTCGGGTAAATCTTTTTATTCTTTTTTGGACTTTTTTAGCGATCCTAAAAAATTATGGAGATTTTATAA
This sequence comes from Hyla sarda, assembly GCF_029499605.1. Taxonomy (NCBI): domain Eukaryota; kingdom Metazoa; phylum Chordata; class Amphibia; order Anura; family Hylidae; genus Hyla; species Hyla sarda. Next base: position 473,276,735 of record NC_079190.1, read on the forward strand.
AAATTTCGTAGGGTACCATAAAAAAATAATAATAAAAAAGATACAGAAGTGATGGAAAAAATTGTATCTAACGAAATGTATCTATTTTTATTGTGAAATGTTTATAAATTTTTAAACAGGGATCAATTTATGTGAGCGGGTAAAGCACTAAAAATGTAGCCGACAATAATAAAAATGTATTGTGTGCGTGTTTTTCATTTTTTTTAAAACATTTTTTAGGTAGTACTACTACTCCCAGCATGGAACACACTGTTCCATGATGGTAGTAGTAGTTACCTGTACTAATTGACAGATCGCCGGGGTCCCTTGCGATCCTCTTGTATAGATGCGGCGGCAGCTCTTCTATGGTCCCCTGCACTCACGTATATATACACATATTCATATTTCCCGCAGAGCTGTGATTGGCCAGATGGTTCCAGCCAATCACAGCTCTCTGTGAGAAATAGGAATATGTGTATATATACGGCCGTGCAGGGGACCATAGGAGCGCGGCCGCCGCATCCATACATTATACAGGAGCATCACAGCGGGTGTCAGGAGTGATACCCGCAGTGATCTTTCCTTTACTACAAGTACTACTACTCCCAACAATGGAGTACACTCTGCTCCATGCTGGGAGCTGTAGTACCTGCATTAATCGACAGATCGCAGCAGGTGTCAGAAGTTACACTCGCTGCGATATGTCTATTAATGCAGGTACTACAGCTCCCAGCATGGAGCAGAGTGTGCTCCATGTTGGGAGTATTAGTACCAGCAGTAAGGGACAGATCCCAGCGGGTGTCACTCCTCCTGACACCCGCTGCTATCGCCCTTATGTGAATGTCGGGATCAGCTGTTCTCAGGGCTACAGAGCCGGGAGAACAGCTGACGCTGAGCCGTAGGTATACAACGTATATCTACTGCCCAGCAAGAACTTAAAGTGAACCTGCAATGTGTATACAGTATACACATTGCTGGCTCACTTAACCCCTTGCTGAGCTGTGCGTTATGCGCAAGCCCAGCAAGGGAAGAGTTAACTTACACTGCTGGACAGTGTAGGTTAACCCTTTGGGCAGTATACACTATATACAGCTATCTATAGATAGCTGTATATAGTGTATACAGAAGATGAAGTCCGCTTTCCTCCCTCGAGTATCAGGCAGGTCCGTGTAGCTCCGCCCCCAGTGATGATGTCATTAGGGGGCGGAGCTACAGAAGGGAACAAGGCTAGTTAATCTGAAGCTCTGTTCACATTGTCCGTTTTGTATAATGTGAACAGACCCTTCTGGCAGTGTCTACCCAGACAGAGAGACTCCAGCTGTTGCTAAACTACAACTCCCAGCATGCCCAGACAGCCAAAGGCTGTCTGGGCATGCTGGGAGTTGTAGTTTTGCACCAATTGGTGGCTCCCTGTTTTGGTAGACATTGCATCATGGGTGCTCTCCCCAGCGGACAGCGCCAAAAATGTCATAACCAATTTTTTGTGTTTTTTTCTTCTCGTTTCAGATCCATGTATGCAGAGGATTACTGCAGATTCAATGGATTATGGCGGATTACTTTTTTTATTTTAATAAAATGGTTAACGAGGGCTGTGGGGGAGTGTTTTTTTAAATAAAATAATTTTTCCAATGTGTGTTTTTTATTTAATTGAATTTTCAGGCTTAGTAGTGAAAGCCGGTCTTATTGACTGAATCCATTACTAAGCCAGGGCTTAGTGCTAGCTCCAAAAACTGCTAGTGCTAACCCCCAATTATTACCCCGGTACCCACCGCCACAGGGGTGCCGGGAAGAGCTGGTACCAACAGGCCCGGAGCGTCAAAAAATGGCGCTCCTGGGCCTAGGCAGCAACAGGCTGGCGTTATTTAGGCTGGTGAGGGAGAGTAACAATGGTCCTCGCCCACCCTGGTAACGTCAGGCTGTTGCTGTTTGGTTGGTATTGTGCTGAGAATGCAAATACGGGGAACCCTCTACGTTTTTTTTTATTTTTTTTATTTAAATAAAATAAAAAACATATAGGGTTCCCCGTATTTTCATTCTCAGCACAATACCAACCAAACAGCAACAGCCTGATGTTACCAGGGTGGGCGAGGACCATTGTTACTGGCCCTCCCCAGCCTAAATAATGCCAGCCTGTTACCGCCTAGGAACAGGAGCACCATTTTTGACACTCCGGGCCTTTTGGTACTGGCTCTTCCCGACATCCCTGTGGCGGTGGGTACCGGGGTAATAATTGGGGGTTAGCTCTAGCTGTTTTTGGGGCTAGCACTAAGCCCTGTCTTAGTAATGGAGTCAGTCAATAAGACCGGCTTCCACTACTAAGCCTGAAAATTCAATAAAGAAAAACACAAGACATTGGAAAAATTATTTTATTTAAAAAACACTCCCCCCACAGCCCTCGTTAACCATTTTATTAAAAGAAAAAAATAATAATCCGCCGTAATCCATCAAATCCGCAGTAATCCTCTGTATACACGCATCTGAAACGAGAAGAAAGGAAAACAACACAAAAAATTGGTTATGACATTTTTGGCGCTGTCCGCTGGGGAGAGCACCCATGATGCAATGTCTACCCAAACAGGGAGCCACCAATTGGTGCAAAACTACAACTCCCAGCATTCCCAGACAGCCTTTGGCTATCTGGGCATGCTGGGAGTTGTAGTTTAGCAACAGCTGGAGTCTCCCTGTCTGGGTAGACACTGCCAGAAGGGTCTGTTAACATTATGCAAAACGGACAATTTGAACAGAGCTTCAGATTAACTAGCCTTGTTCCCTTCTGTAGCTCCGCCCTCTAATGACGTCATCACTAGGGGGTGGAGCTACACGGACCTGCCCGGTACTCGAGGGAAGTAAGCGGACTTCGTCTTCTGTATACACTACATACATGTGGTAGCCCTTGGGGGGTGTATGGTAGGGATGGTATAATGTTGGTATATGAGGGGTTAATATTAACCCAGCCACTCGTGACGCCAGGGTGAGGGGTGGTATGCTGAATCCATGTTCCGGCCTATCACCGCCCTTCCCAGAAACGATAGGTGCAATGAAATGACTGAAGGTCCACAAGCAGATTTACCTTGAACTTGAATAACTTTACTGCAGTGCTTGCAATATCCAATGCGTAGTAACAGTCTCATATAACAGTTCTTAGGTTGCTTAGCGACTGGCAGAAGTTGCGGACCTTGCATTAAACTTGTAGTTTCTGAATTTAGGGAGTGATGTGCAGATCCGTCCGGATTTAGGGGAAATATTGGGTCCGGTGATACTGCAGAGTGCTTAGGGGATGACACACTCTATAATTTAGATCATTCAGCCGTTGCCGCAAGGCTCAGGCCTAACTCACTGCGATATAGGTCTTCTATCTAGAGATAGCTGTATATAGTGTATAACGCCCAAAGGGTTAACCTACACTGTCCAGCAGTGTAAGTTAAATCTTCCCTTGCTGGGCTTGCACATAGCGCACAGCTCAGCAAGGGGTTAAGTGAGCCAGCAATGTGTATACTGTATACACATTGCAGGCTCACTGTAAGTTCTTGCTGGGCAGTAGATATACGATGTATACCTACGGCTCAGCGTCAGCTGTTCTCCCGGCTATGTAGCCCTGAGAACAGCTGATCCCGACATTCACATCAGGAGGATCGCAGCGGGTGTCAGGAGAAGTGACATCCCTGGGATCTGTTCCTTACTGCAGGTACTAATACTCCCAACATGGAGCACACTCTTCTCCATGCTGGGAGCTGTAGTACCTGCATTAATAGACATATCGCAGCAGAGTGTAACTTCTGACACCCACTGCGATCTGTCTATTAATGCAGGTACTACAGCTCCCAGCATGAGGCAGAGTGTGCTCCACGTTGGGAGTAATAGTACTTGTAGTAAAGGAAAGATCACTGCAGGTATCACTCCTGACACCCGCTGTGATGCTCCTGTATAATGTATGGATGCGGCGGCCGCGCTCCTATGGTCCTCTGCACGGCCGTATATATACACATATTCCTATTTCTCACAGAGAGCTGTGATTGGCTGGAACCATCTGGCCAATCACAGCTCTGCGGGAAATATGAATATGTGTATATATACGTGAGTGCAGGGGACCATAGAAGAGCGGCCACCGCATCTATACCTTATACAAGAGGATTGCAAGGGACCCCTGCGATCTGTCAATTAGTACAGGTAACTACTACTCCCATCATGGAAGAGTGTGTTCCATGCTGGGAGTAGTAGTACTACCTAAAAAATGTTTTTTAGAAAAGTGAAAAACACGCACACACTACATTTTTATTATTGTCGGCTACATTTTTAGTGCTTTACCCGCTCACATAAATTGATCCCTGTTTAAAAATGAATAAACATTTCATAATAAAAAAGATACATTTCGTTAGATACAATTTTTTCCATCACTACTGTATCTATTTTATTATGATTTTTTTTATGGTACCCTACGAAATTTTAATAAAAAAGGTATCTCCATAATTTTTTAGGATCGCTAAAGTCCAAAAAAAGAATAAAAAGATTTACCGAATGTACCCGAATACCGAATGGATCCGAAAAATCAAATTGCATCTTTATCCTTTTTATTATCTTTGTTATCAGAATGAATTCTTTACGTCATTTAGGGATAACGAATGCATTCGTTATTTACAGCTATTCGTATTATCGTGGCTATTCGGGAATGTTCAAAATATGTTTTCGTGCATTCGGATCGGTCCGAATGCCCGAAAACGGTAAAATTCGGTAAATTAGACATTCGTGCTGAACTGAATTGCACATGTCTAGAAGTTACACTGTACCAGGACATTGCGCCCACGACCTCCCGGCGCTCATGACCACAGGTATTGACTCTATTACTATCTCCGATCACGCTCCTGTACATCTTTCTTTGTCTCTGTCCCCTTTCCCCTCCAATTCTTGGCGCTGGAGATTGAATGAAGGCATCCTTTCTAATCAGACTGCTCTAGCTGACATTACGCAACAGTTATCCTTATACTTTGATTTAAACTCTAAGTCGGGAACGGCCTTCATGCGAGGGATATTCATTTCCTGGGGTTCCAAACTGAAGAAAGAGAGGCAGCGCAAGATCACTGACATTCTGTCTGAAATCTCCACCCTGGTGAGGATACACAAGTGTACCGGGGCGATAGCGATTCAGGAGACACTTAAATCCCTATTCACCACCCTTAATACTCTCCTCACCGAAAAATCAGCGGAGGCCTACCTCCACCACAGGCACCGTATTTATGCACACGGGGACAAGGGAGGTAAGCTCATGTCCATACTTATAAAGAAGGCGAGAACAAAACAACACATTCATGCAGTGAGAGATGAGAGAGGCCACCGGTATACAGACACGCCCTCCATTGCTAAAGCTTTCCAGACGTTTTACACCTCTCTGTATAATTTATCAGAGGGAGAGTCCCCGGACTCTGCTTCCGGACGTAGAGAGGCGACGAAAAGATTTCTGACATCACTAAACCTCCCTACTTTAGACGAACACATGCAGAGAGAACTCATGCTACCTATTACCCCAGAAGAAGTGCAGAGAGTGGTCTCTTTTTTCCCACCGGGGAAGAGTCTGGGCCCGGACGGTCTTCCACTGGAATACTACCGTAAATTTGCGGACGTTCTGATCCCCCACCTCACCTCTGTTTGCGAGGCTTTATTCCGTGGGTCTCCTCTCCCTAAACAGTCCCTTGAAGCACATGTCACTCTCATTCACAAGGAAGGCAAGAACCCAGAAGACTGTGGGAGCTACAGACCAATATCACTTCTGAACTTAGACCTCAAAATCTGGGCTAAACTGCTCTCCTTGAGAATCAAGAGTCATCTTCCCCACTTAGTAGACGTGGACCAGTCGGGATTTGTACCAGGTAGGGAGGGTCGCACGAACACATTGAGACTGCTAACTGCGATCCAACATGCTCACATGAAAAGACTGCCCCTTGTCCTTCTTGGCATTGACGGCATTTGATAGGGTCAATTGGGAGTATATGAAGGAGACGCTACACTGCTTCGGATTTCCCCTGCAGTTTATAACAGCTCTTATGTCCCTTTACACACAACCGTATGCTTCGTTGATGGTCAACGATGACATATCCCCCCGTTCTGGATCACAAACGGGACCAGGCAGGGATGCCCCCTGTCCCCAACCATTTTTATACTAACAATGGAAACGCTTTTACAGAGAGTTCGACAGTTGACCAGTATCTCAGGATACAAAACCCAGAGGGGAGAGCTTAAAGCACTAGCCTTCGCAGATGATTTACTATTTCTCTTAAGTGACCCTGCACACGGACTGCCTAGTTTATTAGACCTGTTCGGAGAATTTGGCTCGCTGTCGTACTTTAAAGTAAATGTTTCTATGTCGGAATTATTAAACATTACTCTATCTGCAGCTAAGATTAGGGAGATCGGCTCCCTGTCCCCTTTCCCCTGGGCCAAATCGTCACTCACGTATCTAGGGGTTAAAATACCTAGCTCGCTCACAAGCATTTTTCAACTTAACTTCAAACCCCTACTAGCAGAGATTAAAGAGACATTGGCTGGATATGATCTTCCCCTGATCCTATGGATGGGTAGGAAAAACCTGGGTAGGAAAAACTCAGATGTTAATAAGTGCAGGTCAATGTTTTGATGCCAGATCTGTACTGTTATCTATACTATGATGGAGAAGGCGCTGCTGCGACAGCGACCCCCTCGCCTACCTTTGTTCCTTATCTCTTTGTATTGTGCGTTAATGACTTTAAAATAAAATAAAAACTTGTTTGAAAAAAAAAAAGTCTGATGTGTAAGTGAAAAAAAATGTTTACACTACAATGCTGTTTTCCCCCCAAATTTTACATTTTTGCAAGGGGTAATAGGAGAAAATGACCCCCAAAATTTGTAAGCCCATTTCTTCTGAGTGTGGAAATATCCCATGTGTGGATGTCAAGTGCTCTGCTGGTGAACTACAATGCTCAGAAGAGAAGGAGCGCCATTGAGCTTTTGGAGAGATAATTTGTTTGGAGTAGTAGTCAGGGGCCATGTGCATTTACAAAGCCCCCGTGGTGCCAGAACAATGGACCCCACACATGTGACCCCATTTTGGAAACTACATCCCTCACAGAATTTTATAAGGAGTGCAGTGAGTATTTACACCCCACTGGTGTTTGACAGGTCTTTGGAACAGTGGGCTGTGCAAATTAAAAATTACATTTTTCATTTTCAAGGACCACTGTTCCAAAAATCTGTCAGACACATGTGGGGTGTAAATGCTCACTGTACCCCTTATTACATTATGTGAGGGGTGTAGTTTCCCAAATGGGGTCACATGTGTGGGGCGGGGTCCATTGTTCTGGCACTATGGGGGCTTTGTAAACACACGTAGCCTTCAATTCCGGACAAAATTTATCTTCAAAAGCCCAATGGTGCTCCTCTCTTCTGAGCATTGTAGTTCGCCCGCAGAGCACTTTCCATCCACATATGGGGTATGTTCTTACTCAGAAGAAATGGGGTTACAAATTTTGGGGGGCTTTTTTCCTATTTTCTGTTTTTTTTACTTTTTTATTTTCCTATCCAACTTTAATGAAAAATTCTTCAAACACCTGTGGGGTGTTAAGGCTCACGATACCACTTGTTACATTCCTTGAGGGGTGTAGTTTCCAAAATGGGGTCATATGTGGGTATTTTTTTTTTTGCGTTTATGTCAGAACCGCTGTAAGATCAGCCACCCTTGTGAAAATCACCAATTTAGACCTTAAATGTACATAGTGCACTCTCCCTCCTGAGCGTTGTGGTGCGTCCGCAGAGCATTTTACGCCCACCTATGGGGTATTTCCGTGCTCAGGAGAAATTGCGTTACAAATTTTAGGGGTATTTTTTTCCTTTTACTGCTTGTGAAAATAAAAAGTATGGGGCAACACCAGCATGTTAGTGTAAACATTTTTATTTTTTTACACAGGCTGGTGCAGCCCCATACTTTTCCTTTTCATAAGGGGTAAAAGGAGAAAAAGCCCCCCAAAATATGTAGTACAATTTCTCCCGATTATGGAAATACCCCATGTGTGGCCCTAAACTGTTTCCTTGAAATATGACAGGGCTCCGAAGTGAGAGAGCGCCATGCGCATTTGAGGACTAAATTAGGGATTGCATAGGGGTGGACATAGGGGTATTCTATCCCAGTGATTCCCAAACAGGGTGCCTCCAGCTGTTGCTAAACTCCCAGCATGCCTGGACAGTCAGTGGCTCTCTGGAAATGCTGGGAGTTGTTGTTTTGCAACAGCTGGAGGCTCCATTTTGGAAACACTGCCGTAAGATACGTTTTTCATTTTTATTGGGGGGGAACAGTGTAAGGGGGTGTATATATAGTGTTTTACCCTTTATTATGTGTTAGTGTAGTATTTTTAGGGGACATTCGCACTGGCGGATTACAGCGAGTTTCCCGCTAGGAGTTTGCGCTGTGGCGAAAAATTTGCCGCAGCTCAAACTTGAAACATAAACCCCACTGTAAACTCGCCCGTGTGAATTTTCCCTGTATGTTCACATGGGAGGGCAAACCTCCATCTGTTTCAAAACTACAACTCCCAGCATGTACTAACGGACCGTGCATGCTGGGAGTTGTACTTTTGCAATAGCTGGAGGCACACTGGTTGGAAAACCTTCAGTTAAGTTCTGTTACCTAACTCAGCACTTTCTAACCAGTGTGCCTCCAGCTGTTGCAAAACTACAATTCCCAGCATGTACTGATCGCCGAAGGTCATGCTGGGAGATGTAGTTATGCAACAGCCGGAGGTACGCAACTACAACTCCCAGCATGCCAAGACAGCTGTTTGCTATTTGGGCATTCTGGGATTTGTAGTTGTGCAAAAGCTGGAGGGTCACAGGTTGGAGATCACTGTGCATTGATCTCCAAACTGTGGGCCTCCAGATGTTGCAAAACTACAAATCCCAGCATGCCCAGACTGCAAACTGCTTTGTGGGCATTCTAGGAGTTGTAGTTTTGCAACATCTGGAGGGCTACAGTTTAGAGACCACTGTATATTGGTCTCAGACTGTAGACCTCCAGATGTTGCTAGGCAACTCACCGGCTTTCGTAGGATCCAGGGAGCCGCATCGCCGTCCTCCTCTTCTGCCGCCGATCACCCCTGCCGATCGCCGCCTGCTGCCGCCGCCGGTTAGTGATTGGGCTTCGGTGCCGGACCCTGTCGGTTTCCCCGTTCTGCCCAGCCTACTGTGGGTGGGTAGAAAGGGGAAACTGAAAGTTAACCCCCCTGCCCCCGATCTGCAATTGGTTGTCGCTTCTTGATGACCATTAGCAGGGATAGGAGGGGTGGCACCCCTGCCACCTCACTCCAATCCCTTCAGGGGGATCGTGGGTTTCTTTGACAACCGCGATCCCCTTTATATACCAGTCACCATAGACCTGTATGACCATAGGTGTGCGCAGCCTATTGCATTAGGGTGTGCATCCTAAAGTACAAACTCACGCCGCACGCATGCGTGTATATATATATATATATATATATATATATATATACATACATACATATACATACACACACACACACATACAAACACACAAATACACTCTTGCTTGCATGCACACATACATAAACAGAGAAGACACCACTAGATAAATCCATTGTCCCCGTAGTCATCCAGATACAGATACCAAACATGCAAGAAAGTCCAAGACCACAGCACCAAAATTGGAAAAAAAGAGCTATTATTTATTGGTTCCTCAAAAAAACTTTTGGGGAACTAATAAACTACAGTTCTTTTGCACGTATCAGTTTATAATTTTTGGTGCTGTGGTCTTGGACTTTGTTGCAAACCTGTATACCATATAAGTAATTGTATCCAGGATCATATAAAGGTAGATACCAGCTGTACACAGGATCTGTATACCATATAGGGGATTATAGTTACATCTAGGGACTCACAGGTAACATAATTTCTGATCAGCGATGTCCTCTTTCCTTTTCTTGTGTATCTGGATCAGATTGACATGTCAACTTCTTCCAGGTAAAAACCATCTCTTTAGCATCTGCAGGAAAAACATGTTAGACTCTGCATTTTTCCAGTGCAATGCCCTCTCATAATAAGGAATAGTAGGTACCCCATTAAGTAGGCCTTTCCCCCACCATAGACCCCCTCATTAGATAAATACGTCTGAAAGTAGGTAGGTTGTTAGCTATCTAGATAGGTAGGTAGGCAGGTAAGTAGGTAGCTAGCTACATGGGTAGGTTGCAACTATGTCGGTAGCTAGGTATGTTCATAGCTAGGTTGGTTGTTAGCTAGATAGCTTGTTAAGTGTCTAGGTAGATTGTTAGCTAGCTAAGTAGATAGCCATACAGGTAGGTAGTTAGGTTGCTAGGTAAATAGCTAGGTAGGTAGCAAGGTTGGTTATTAGCAACATAGGTGGGTAGCTAGCTAGGTAGCCAGGTAGGCAATTAGCTAGGTAGGTTGTTAGCTAGCTAGGTAGCCATGTAGTTAGGTTGCTAGGTAGATAGATAGCTAGGTAGGTAGCCAAGTAGTTAGGTAGATGGATAGTTAGGTAGGTAGATATTCAGGTTGCTAGATAGCCAGGTAGATAGTCAGGTAGCCAGCTTGCTATGTAGGTAGCCAGGTAGTTAGATAGCCAGGGAAGTAGGAAACCAGGTAGGTAGGTTGTTAGCTAGATTGGCAGGTAGGAATTAACACTTTTCAGGTTAAAATGATGGGTTTCCCAGTACATTAATAATATAGACACTGATTTGAATAGGGACCTTCCATACAATTAAATATACCTTTTATTATGTTCCAATAAAATATCGACTTACACTACAAAATATACAGGCTGCCACCGATCACCTATGGATTAGGACACATTTATCTTATTGCACTTGAGTATAAGTAGTCTCTCAGGATAAACTCCATATAAAGGGCAAAAACAGTGTATAAAAACACACAAAATATACACACAATTAATTATATATGCGTGACATCACAGGATACACATATGCAGGGGATATTTTCTCCTATTCTGACCCCTATTTTTTATTTCTCCTTATATGTCCTGTATGAGGGGCATTTTTTTGCGCCCCGATCTGTGATTTTTAACGGTTCCATTTTTGTTTCGATGGGACCTTTTGATTGCTTTCTTTTGTCTTTTTGATTAAATTCTGGAGTTGCAGTTAGTTACTAACTACAACTCCCAGCATGCCTTGATACAGCCTGTGGCTCAGCAGCATGTTGGACTATATAGTAGAATATAGTATGGATCAGTGTTTCCCAACCAGAGGTGCCTCCAGCTGTTGCAAAACTGTAACTCCCAGCATGCCCGGACAGCCAACAGCTGTCCAGGCATGCTGGGAGTTGTAGTTTTGCAACAGCTGGAGGCACTCTGGTTGGGAAACACTGGTATAGTATATGGTGCAACATTCTGGTAGTTGGTGGATTGGTTATATAAATACCGGCCAGGTGGCACCCTACTTTAGACTCCTCTGCCCCCTGCCCCTCTGTCCCCTCCTCCTGTACATTTGCTCCTTCCCAGCCCCCTCTGCCACCACTTCTTCGCACTGTTCTGTGACTGTCCCTCCACAGACCCCCTCCTTCACAATCTTTTGATCCCTGACCCCAACAACCCCCCCCCCCCCCACCGCCCTTTTAACCTTTCCGGGCTGCAGATGACATTGGGCGGGCTGTAGATCACGTTGGGCGGCTCCTGGTCACGCCTGGCTGCTGCCTTCTGCAGTGGTTTAAGCTCCGAGCTTCCGTCCTGCTCGGAGCAGCCGGGGCAGGGGGGCGTGCCTGCACACGGAAGTGTGCTACTCCTAAAGTAGCAGTGTCCCCGGCCCGGCCTAAGGAACTTGGGACCGGAGGACCTGCCCTGAGTGGGGTCCCTTTCTGCGTGCCAGAGTGGCCCCACTGTTTTACAAATATATTTAAAAAATGGAGGAAGATTTTAAAAAAAGCCGGAGCAGCTGACATCCGGGGCCCAGGCCCCGAATAAAATGACCTAGTGACGCCCCTGAGCCTGGGCTTGATTAGGGTGTGCCCAGGGACACCCGGCACACCCCGTGCGCACGCCTATGTGTATGACCCGGAATCGGCGCAAATCGCCGGTGTAAATACACCGGCGATTTGCAGCGATCGCCGACATGTTGCACGGGATGCCTGCTGAATGATTTCGGCTGGGATCCCGGTCCGGTCCCCGCCCAGCGTGTGGTGGGGATCGGAATTCCCAGGGGCGTATGGATACGCCCTGGGTCCTTAACGATCAAAAACCCAGGGCGTATCCATATGCCCTGGGTCCTTAAGGGGTTAAGGGGTTAATAAAAGTAATAGTAATAATAATAATAATTATACTGTTTCTACCATATCCACTTATCCAGAGATTTTATGCTAGAGATATATTGTCATCCTCCATTCATGGGAATCCACCTCTCCCCTTCTACAGATCTCTGATTCCTTAATCATCCAATAGGGGGGCTTGTTTCCCACTTATGTACAAAAAAATTTCTAGGTGGACAATATCTTCTGTCTCCATTACAAGCTGTATGTCCAATATGGGAAATGTGCCTTGAATTATGCAGCTCCTCGCTCACTTGTTAATGTATCAAGTGACCCAGAGCCCACCACGTGGAGGTGGCTGCATTTCGGGCTCCTCCCCACCCCCACCCCCAACCATATGCAGACCTTGTGTGACCCAATCAGCATCTTGTTAAATTGGTTCACATTGATCGTCAATGGCCTTTGCTGTAATACTTCTTAGCTTTGTATGTAGGAAGTAAAATGGCATCTTGAATGTGGTCATCATGCCGGTTACTGTCCATTTGGCCATGGCCCATGCTCCAACCCACACATTGGATACATAATTGGACCACTTCAGTTTGCTTTTAGCATATTGCCAAGTCCGCTGCAGCCAAGACACTTTGGGCTCCGAGGCATCTTCAGAGGTTGTTGGTAAATCCATCTGGTTATCCGCCATGGTGACTGTCACATGATCGCTGTGCCTGGATTCATGTGGGTCTGAATTGTCACCTAAAGCCATGTCAATAGCCACATCTGCTCGCTGACCACGGTGCTTAATCTTCTTCCCAGGTATTTTATGGATCTCATAATATGGTGGAGTGACCTTATAATGATATAGGTTAGTATACCGCCAAAGGAAACTCGTCACGTAATGTATGAGACACACGACAGGCACCGATAGAACTGGGATATCTGCAAAATAGCGACAGGATACAATATATTAGACCTATATTCATTCATTTATTTATGTATATATATATGTAAATTGATATATTCACACATATAATATATATGTATAAAAATTTATTATTTATATATTATTAATCAAATATTATTATTTCAGAGTAGTTTCCCATGTTTTCTTTTAGAAGGCAAAATACTTAAAACATTGATTCACAAACTAAAATCATTTATCTCACAGGAGTAAACCTTTTCCTAATTGCTGTAAGAGACTTAAAGGAGTACTCTGCCCCTAGACATCTTATCCCCTATACAAAGGATAGGGGATAAGATGTCTGATCGCAGGGGTCTCGCAGCTGGTACCCCAGCGATCTCTGTGCAGCACCCAGCATTCGTTCACAACACTGGGTGACAGGGTCATAATGTCACGGCCACGCCCCTCGTGACATCACGCCACACCCCCTCAATGCAGCCACCACACCCCCTCCCATAGACTTACATTGAGGGGGCGTGGCCCTGACATCACGACCCCGGGGGCAGCAGAGTACCCCATCAAAGCCACCCAGGATAGACTGTACAAGAGAACATCAGTAACTTTACTGCACTCTACTATATTAACTTTACACTAATACATTCATGTTAAATCCATTTATAAACTGAAATTTTGGAAGTTTTCATTATTCCTACCTCTTAGCTTCATGGTCACCGTCCTTACAGGATCCTTTTGCCTAAATAGACAAAATTCTCTTCAATTTGCAAAATAAGCGCAGGTCTAGTAGGAGAACGTGTTCACCCGCCGAACCGAGGAAATAAGTGTTAGGGATTGGATTCTACCCTGGAGAAAGTCTCTTTGATGTGTGATGTCACAGCAGATGACATCACGTGTATGTGTATCCATTGTAATGGCTGTACTGTACTTTACTTACACTATGTACAGTTATATACTGGGGGTTTACAAAGGATTTGAAGATTACAGCTTTAACCCCTTCAGGGTCACAGCCCTTTTTGGTCTTGAGGACACAGGAAATTTTCATTTTTACCTTAACATTTTTTCCTCCTCCCCTTCTTAGAGCCATAAATCTTAAAATGTTCAACCTAAAGACCAAAACCTACTAATTTTGGTGCAAAAAGTTACAAGTGTAACAACTCCATAGATGATCTGTCTGGTCAGATTGGTGTAATTGGGGTAGATATAAATCTAATAAGAGAAGACATGAAAAAAAGGGGGTGGGCATGCCCAGAGGGGGTTGTGATGGTTTCCTTTTCTTTTTTATTTATTTTTTTATTTCTCCTCTGCTTTCTTTATTCTTTCCCAATGGTTAGGATGCATAGGCGTTGCTCTTTCCCATCCCCTCTGTTGTGTTGCAGAATAAGGTAAACAAAATTAAGATTCTCGCATGGAACGTTGGGGGATTAGGGGACAATGTTAAGAGGATGGCAGTAATGAGGGTAGTAAGAAACCACCTCCCGTGTGTGGTGGGCTTGCTCGAGACACACCTTACGGGGGACACGGTGCACCTCCTGGGAAGAAATTGGTGGGGTAATAGCTACCACTCCTTTTTCTCTTCTCACTCAAGGGGAGTTTCGGTTCTCTTTCATAGGCGTATAAAATGGGAGCTGTTTGGGAAGAGGGTGGATGAGTATGGGCGATTCATCTTTTTACATGGCAATATGGATGGTTTGATTTGTGTTCTAGCATTTGTTTATGTCCCTCCTCCTTTCTCCTCAGATATTTTGATTAAGCTTTTGGATTTTTGTGTAGGGAAGGACTGTCCTATGTTCCTGCAGGGAGATATAAACTGTGTAAGCTCAGAGGAAATGGATAGACTTCGTATGCAGGGAGCAGTTAGAAGTACGGGGGTGTCCCCATTGGCTAAAATCTGCACAGAGTTCGGATGGAAGGATATTTGGAGGATGCAAAATCCGGAAGCTAGAAAGTATTCTTGCTGGAATAAAACCAGCCGAACTCTGTCCAGAATAGATACATGTATTGGTAATCCCCAAAGCTGGGATAAAATAAGCCAGATTCCTTATCTCACTCGCTGCCTGTCTGACCACGCAGCGATAGAGATAAATATTATTACGGGAGGGTTGCCCTGGGAGGGTTTGTTAAAAATTAACGCACACTGGTTTACACTTATAGATAATGGAGGGATATTAAAGAGTCTTGTAGAGTACTTTAGGAACAACTGGGGGACAGCGAGTGACCAGATGGTATGGGAAGCGGGGAAGGCGTTCCTCAGGAGAGAGTTAATAAGAGCAATTAAAAGAAAGAAGCGGGAGTTTAGGAGTAGGGAGGAAGAGCTGAGGAAGAATTGTTTGAAGACAGAAGAACAACAAGTACAGAACCCCACGGAGGAAGGTAAAAGTAAGTGGCAGGAGTGCCAGGATGCCCTGGACGGCTATCTGTTAAGTAAAAGTAAGAGCAAGTCCCTTTTCCAGGGACACCAGAGACTGGTAGAGGCGGGTACCTCAAATAAGTTTCTGATGTCACTGGTGAGGTAGCAGAGAGCCTCTCCAGGGCCTCAGAGAATTATAGGGAGGGAAGGTAAGGAATGTGTGGGAAGGAAAGAGGTTCTTAGAAAATTTGGAGAATATTACAAGGAATTATATACATCAGAAATAGAGAAAGAAAGTAAAGAAATAAAAAAGTACCTACAAGTAATAGGGCTCCCTCAAATCCCGAGTGAAGTTAGGGAGGAAATGGAGAATTCAGTAAGTGTGGGGGAATTAGAACATGCTCTTAAAAAAACACGGGGTAATACCACCCCTGGGAGTGATGGCCTCCCTTTTGAGGTATACAGAAGATACAGTAGCTGCCTGTTACCAGCATTAGCCTGAGTTTTGTCCTCTAGTGGGAAGGGATTAGGGTTGCCACTTTCTATGAGGGAATCCATTATAATCCTATTGTTGAATGAAGGGAAGAGTGAGGAGGAGATGGGCTCGTATAGGCATAAAATTTATCAGTGCGTTTTTGTTTTTTTGTAACACAATTTTGTATGCATTTTTTTGAGCAAATAAAAAAGGAGAAGAAAAAAAAAGTTATAATAAGTAAAACAAAATCAAACCTTAATAAGCTGGGTATCAATTTAATTGTATGGATCTACAGAAAAAATATAAGGTGTAATTTTTACCGAAAACTGCACTGTGTACAACCGTAAGCCCCTAAAAAAAATTTCAAAATGGCGTTTGTTTTTTTCAATTTTGCCCCACAAATATTTTTTTTCTAGCTTCGCCGTAGATTTTGTGGTGAAATTATTGATGTAATTACAAAGTACAATGTGTGGTGCAAAAAAAACAGCCCTTATAGGAGTCTGTGTTATGATTTTAGGAAGGTGAGGAGGAAAAAACTAGCGCAAAAATGAAAACCTGTGGTCCTGAAAGGGTTAAAAAAAATATATATTTTTTTCATTGTCACTGCACCTGCACTCACATTTAACCCATGGACATGTTTTATTCATATGGTTATGCTTGTACTGGCACTTAATCTGTGATTTGCTGTTTTTATCGGTACCACATTTGCGTATATGTGATTTTTGATGCCTTTTTTTTTATTAACTTTTTTATTTTTTTTCCGGGATGTGATCACAAATCAGCATTGGACTTTGTTATTTTTACGTTTTATGCCGTTCACTGTATGGAATCATTAATGTTATATTTTATCATTCGGACTATTCTTGACATTGCTATACCAAATATGTTGATTTATTTTATTTTTTTTACAAATTTGTATTTGTAAAATGGGAAAAGAGGGGGAATTAATTTTTTTTATTGGAGGAGGTAATTATTCCCATTATTAAACTGTAACAGTTAATAGCTATCTTTTGATTTTTAACCTGTTGGGGACAAAGGGCGTATGCATACGCCCTTGCATCCTGGTACTTAAGGACGAAGGGCGTATCCATACGCCCGTGGGAATTTCGGTCCCCGCCGCGGGCCGGGTGTGGACCGGACCGGGGTGACTGCTGATATCTATCAGCAGGCACCCCGTGCAAATGCCCTTGGGGGGTCATTAGACCCCCCCATGTCGGCGATCAGCGCAAATCTCAAGTGAATTCACACTTGCGATTTGCGCCGATTCCTGGTCATCACAGGTCTATGGTGACCCGAAATAGAAGGGGGATCGCGGTTGTCTAAGAAGGGATAGGAGTGAGGTGGCAGGGGTGCCACCCCTCCTATCCCTGCTATTGGTGGTCTAGACGTGACCACCAATAGCAGATCGGGGTGGAGGGATTTACTTTCGTTTTCTTCGTCCTGCCCACCCACAATAGGCGGGGCAGGACGGGGAAACAACGGGACCAAACGCCGAAGGTTCACTTACCCCTCTGGAGGCTGCGGGCGATGGTGATCGGCAGGCGGCGACGGAGATCGGCGCGGGCGGTGGGCGGCAGAATAAGACGGCTCCCTGGATCCTACAGAAGCCGGTAAGTTGCCTAGCAACATCTGGATGGCTACAGTCTGAGACTCTAGCCCTCCAGATGTTGCAAAACTACAACTCCCAGCATGCCCAGACAGCTGTTTGCTGTTTGGGCATGCTGGAATATGTAGTTTTGCAACAGCTGGAGGGCTGCAGTTTGAGACCACTATATAGTGGTCTCTAAACTGTATCCCTCCAGATCTTGCTAAACTACAACTCCTAGCATGCTCAAACAGCTCTTTGCTGTCTGGGCATGCTGGGATTTGTAGTTTTGCAACATCTGGAGGGTCACAGTTTGGAAATCACTGTGCAGTGGTCTATAAACTGTAGCCCTCCAGATGTTGCAAAACTGCAAATCCCAGCATGCTCAAACAGCAAACAGCTGTCTCACCATGTTGGGAATTGTAGTTGCGTAACCTCCAGCTGGTGCATAACTACATCTCCCAGCATGCCCTTCGGCGATTAGTACATGCTGGGAGTTGTAGTTTTGCAACAGCTGGAGGAACACTGGTTGGAAAATACTGTTTAACAGAACCTAACTGAAGGTTTTCCAACCAGTGTGCCTCCAGCTGTTGCAAAACTACAACTCCCAGCATGCATGGTATGTCAGTACATGCTGGGAGTTGTAGTTTTGCAACAGCTGGAGGCACACTGGTTGGAAAATACTGTTAGGTAACATAGCCTAACTGAAGGTTTTTAACCAGTGTGCCTCCAGCTGTTGCAAAAGTACAACTCCCAGCATGCACGGTATGTCAGTACATGCTGGGAGTTGTAGTTTTGCAACAGCTGGAGGCACACTGGTTGGAAAATACTGTTAGGTAACATAGCCTAACTGAAGGTTTTCCAACCAGTGTGCCTCCAGCTGTTGCAAAAGTACAACTCCCAGCATGCACTGTCAGTGCATGCTAGGAGTTGTGGTTTTGAAACAGCTGGAGGTTTGTCCCCCCATGTGAACGTACAGGGTACATTCACACGGGCAGGTTTGCAGTAAGTTTACTGCTTCAAGTTTGGTCTGCGGCAAATTTTTCGCCGCAGCTGAAACTCCTAGCGGGAAACTCACCGTAACACGCCAGTGTGAATGTACCCTAAAAACACTACACTACACTACCACATAATAAAGAAAAACAATACATATACACCCCCTTACACTGTCCCCCCCCCAATAAAAATGAAAATCGTATTGTACGGCAGTGTTTCCAAAACGGAGCCTCCAGCTGTTGCAAAACAACAACTCCCAGCATTTCCGGACAGCCACTGACTGTCCACGCATGGTAGGAGTTAAGCAACAGCTGGAGGCACCCTTTTTGGGAATCACTGGCATAGAATACCCCTATGTCCACCCCTATGCAATTCCTAATTTATTCCTCAAATGCGCATGGCGCTCTCTCACTTCAGATCCCTGTCGTATTTCAAGGAAACAGTTTAGGGCCACATATGGGGTATTTCCGTAATTGGGAGAAATTGCACTACAAATTTTGGGGGGCTTTTTCTCCTTTTACCCCTTATGAAAAGGAAAAGTTGGGGGTTACACCAGCCTGTTAGTGTAAAAAAAAAAAAATGTTTACACTAACATGCTGGTGTTGCCCCATACTTTTTATTTTCACAAGCAGTAAAAGGAAAAAAAGCCCCCCAAAATTAGTAAAGCAATTTCTCCTGAGTGCGGAAGTATCCCAGATGTGGGCGTAAAACGCTCTGCGGATGCACAACAAGGCTCAGGAGTGAGAGCACACCATGTACATTTGAGGCCTAAATTGGTGATTTGCACAGGGGTGGCTGATTTTACAGTGGTTCTGACATAAATGCAAAAACCTAAATACCCACATATGACCCCATTTTGGAAACTACACCCTCCACGGAACGTAACAAGGGGTATAGTGAGCCTGAACACCCCACAGGTGTTTGACGAATTTTCATTAAATTTGGATGGGAAAATGAAAAAAAAAAATGTTTTCACTAAAATGCTGGTGTTACCCTAAATTTTTCATTTTCACAAGGGAAAATAGGAAAAAAGCCCCCCAAAATTCCTAACCCCATTTCCTCTGAGTAAGAACATACCTCAAATGTGGATGTAAAGTGCTCGGCAGGCGCACTACAATGCTCAGAAGAGAAGGAGCGCCATTGGGATTTTGAAGAGAAAATGTGTCCGGATTTGAAGGCCACATGAGTTTTTACAAAGCCCCCATAGTGCCAGAACAATGGACCCCCCCCCCACATGTGACCTCATTTTGGAAACTACACCCCTCGTGTAATGTAATAAGGGGTACAGTGAGCATTTACGCCCCACATTTGTCTGACAGATTTTTGGAACAGTGGTCCGTGAAAATGAAAAATTGTATTTTTCATTTTCACAGTCCACTGTTCCAAAGATCTGTCAAATGCCAGTGGGGTGTAAATACTCACTGCATCCCTTATTACATTCTGTGAGGGGTGTAGTTTCCAAAATGGGGTCACATGTGGGGGGTCCATTGTTCTGGCACCACAGGGGGCTTTGTAAACGCACATGGCCCTTGACTACCATCCCAAATGAATTCTCTTTCCAAAAGCTCAATGGCGCTCCTCCTCTTCTGAGCATTGTATTTCGCATGCAGAGCATTTTACGTCCTAACATGGGGTATTTCCATACTCAGAAGAGATGGGGTTACAAATTTTGGGGGGCATTCTCTCCCATAACCCTTTGTAAAAATTGTAAATTTGGGGAAGAAACAGCACTTTAGTGGAAAAATTTACACATCTGATTTTAACGAAAAGTCGTCAAACACCTGCGTGGTGTTAAGGCTCACTGGACCCCTTGTTACGTGCCTTGAGGGGTGTAGTTTCCAAAATGGTGTGCCATGTGGGGTTTTCTGCTGGTGTTCTGGCACCATAGGGCCTTCCTAAATGTGACATGCCCCCCAAAAACCATTTCAGCAAAATTCACTCTCCAAAATGCCATTGTTGCTCCTTCCTTCTGAGCCCTCTACTGCACCCGCCGAACACTTGACACACACATATGAGGTATTTCCTTACTCGAGAGAAATTGAGTTACAAATTTTTGGAGGCTTTTTCTCCTATTACCAATTGTAAAAAAAACTGGGTCTACAAGAACATGCTAGTGTAAAAAATTAAGATTTTGAATTTTCTCCTTCACTTTGCTGCTATTCCTGTGAAACACCTAAAGGGTTAACAAACTTACTGAATGTCATTTTGGATACTTTGAGGGGTGCAGTTTTTATAATTGGGTCATTTGTGGGGTATTTCTAATAGGAAGGCCGTTCAAATCCACTTCAAACCTGAACTGGTCCCTGAAAAATTCCGATTTTGAAAATTTTGTGAAAAATGTGAAAATTGCTGCTGAACTTTGAAGCCCTCTGATGTCTTCCAAAAGTAAAAATATGTCAAACTTATGATGCAAATATAAAGTAGAC
Organism: Hyla sarda; assembly: GCF_029499605.1. Classification (NCBI taxonomy): domain Eukaryota; kingdom Metazoa; phylum Chordata; class Amphibia; order Anura; family Hylidae; genus Hyla; species Hyla sarda. Next base: position 473,297,699 of record NC_079190.1, read on the forward strand.
ATATTGTATTTGTGAATCAATGTATAATTTATTTGGAATGTCTATTTTCCTTACAAGCAGAGAGCTTCAAAGTTTTAAAATTGCAACATTTTCAAATTTTTCATCAAATTTTTGAATTTTTCACCAAGAAATGATGCAAATATCGACAAAAATTTACCACTACCATAAAGTAGAATATGTCATGAAAAAACAGTCTCAAAATCAAATTTATAAGTAAAAGCATCCCAGAGTAATTAATGCTTAAAGTGACAGTGGTCAGATTTGCAAATAATGCTCCCTTTTTTAGGGTTATAATGGGCTCCTTCCCCAAGGGGTTAATACTGATCAGTAATATCGACAATCTACTTCTCTGGTCTCAAGATCTCTGGACCGAGCGCACTACAATGCTCAGAAGAGGAGGAGCGCCATTGAGCTTTTGGAGAGAGAATTTGTTTGGAATGGAAGTCAGGGGCCATGTGCGTTTACAAAGCCCCCCGTGGTGCCAGAACAGTGGACCCCCCACATGTAACCCCATTTTGGAAACTACACCCCTCACAGAATTTAATAAGGGGTGCAGTGAGTATTTACACCCCACTGATGTTTCACAGGTCTTTGGAACAGTGAGCTGTGCAAATGAAAAATTGCATTTTTCATTTTCACGGACCACTGTTCCAAAAATCTGTCAGACACCTGTGGAGCGTAAATGCTCACTGCACCCCTTATTACAATATGTGAGGGGTGTAGATTCCAAATTGGGGTTACATGTGGGGTTACACTTTACATCCACATATGGGGTATGTTCTTACTCAGAAGTAATGGGGTTACAAATTTTTGGGGGCATTTTTTTCCTATTTTCCCTTGTGAAATGAAAAATTTAGGGTAACGCCATCATTTTAGTCAAAAAATGTTTGTTTTTTCATTTTCCCATCCAACTTTAATGAAAATTCTTGGTTGTTAAGGCTCACTATACCCCTTATGTTCCGTGCGGGTTGTAGTTTCCAAAATGGGGTCACATGTAGGTATTTATTTTTTTGTGATTATGTCAGAACCGCTGTAAAATCAGCCACCCCTGTGCAAATCACCAATTTAGGCCTCAAATGGTCATGGTGCGCTCTCATTCCTGAGCATTGTTGTGCGTCCACAGAGCATTTTACACCCCACATATGGGGTATTTCCGTGCTTTTCCTTTTACCACTTGTGAAAATAAAAAGTATGGGGCAACACCAGCATGTTTATTTTTTTATACTACCAGGCTGGTGTAACCCCCAACTTTTCCTTTTCATAAGGGGTAAAAGGAGAAAAAGCCCCCCAAAATTTGTAGTGCAATTTCTCCCAAGTACGGAAATACCCCATACGTGGACCTAAACTGTTTCCTTGAAATACAATAGGGCTCCAAAGTGAGAGAGCACCATGTGCATTTGAGGAATTAATTAGGGATTGCATAGGGGTGGACATAGGGGTATTCTACACCAGTGATTCCCAAACAGGGTACCTCCAGCTGTTAATAAACTCCCAGCATGCCTGGACAGTCAATGCTGGGAGTTGTTGTTTTGCAACAGCTGAAGGCTCCGTTTTGGAAACACTGCTGTACGATATATTTTTCATTTTTTTTGTTTATTGGGGGGGGGGGGGGCAGTGTAAGGGGGTGTATATGTAGTGTTTTACCCTTTATTATGTGTTAGTGTAGTGTAGTGTTTGTAGGGTACATTCACACTGGTGGGCGTTTATGGTGAGTTTCCCCGCTAGGAGTTTGCGCTGCGGCGAAAAATTTGCCGCAGCTCAAACTTGAAGCGGAAAACTCACTGTAAACTCGCCCGTGTGAATGTACCCTGCATTCTGGGCGTTGTACTTTTGCAACAGCTGGAGGCACACTGGTTGGAAAACCTTCAGTTAGGTTCTGTTCCCTAACTCAGTATATTCCAACCAGTATGCCTCCAGCTGTTGAAAAACTACAACTCCCAGCATGTACTGATCGCCAAAGGGCATGCTGGGAGATGTAGTTATGCAACAGCTGGAGGTACGCAACTACAACTCCCAGCATGCCGAGACAGCTGTTTGCTGTTTGGGCATGCTGGGATTTGCAGTTTTGCAACATCTATAGGGCCACAGTTTAGAGACCACTGCACAGTGATCTCCAAACTGTGGCCCTCCAGATGTTGCTAGGCAACTCACTAGCTTCCGTAGGATCCAGAGAGCCACATCGCCATCCTCTTCTGCCGCCGATCGCCACCCGCAGCTGCCGCTGACAGGTGAGTGTACTTCGGTGCCGGTCCCTGCCGGTTTCCCCGTTCTGCCCTGCCTATTGTGGGTGGGCAGAACGGGGAAACCGAAAGTTAACCCCCCCCCCCCCCTCGCCCCAATCTGCTATTGGTCGTTGTTTCTTGATGACCAATACCAGGGATAGGAGGGATAGGAGGGGTGGCACCTCTTCCCTTCAGGGTGATCGTGGGTGTCTTGGACAACCGCGATCCCCCTTATATTCCAGGTCACCATAGACCCCCCTGGGCATTTGCACGGGATGCCTGCTGAATGATTTCAGCAGGCATCCCGATCCCCGCACGGTGGGGCCTGGAATTCCCAAGGGGCGTATGGATATGCCCTGGGTCCTTAATGATCAGAAACCGAGGGCATATCCATACGCCCTGGGTCCTTAAGGGGTCAAAGGGGTTAAAAATAAATAATTAATTTTTTATGGTCACTGAACTTTTAACCCCTGGACATGTTGTATTCATATAGTAATTGCTTGTATGGGCACTGTTAATCATGGAATATTGTGTGAGATGCTCCGCCAGAATTTTCCATGAAAATTTGGTTCCAAACTCAGCATATTTGACGCAAAAAAAAAAGGGTAGCGAAAATGAACTCTCGTATTTTAACCCCTTAAGGACTGAGCCCTTTTTCACCTTAAAGGGGTACTCCGCCCCTAGACATCTTATCCCCTATCCAAAGGATGGTGGAAAAGATGTCAGATCGCTGGGGTCCCACTGCTGGGGACCCCCGGGATCTTCGCTGCGGCACCACGCTATCATTACTGCACAGAGCGAGTTCGCTCTGCGAGTAATGACGGTCAATACAGGAGCTGGAACATCATGATGTCACGGCTCCGCCCCTTCTGACGTCACGGCTCCACCCCCTTTGTGATGTCACGGCCCGTCCCCTCAATACAAATCGATGGGAGGGGGCGTGGCGGTTGTCATGCCCCCTGCCATAGACTTGCGTTAAGAGGGCAGGTCGAGATGTCACAAGGGGCGGAGCCATGACGTCACGCTGCTCCGTCCCCTATATTGCCCGTCATTACACAGAGAGCGAATTCGCTCTGTGCATTAATGATAGCGTGGTGCCGCAGTGGCGATCCCGGGGGTTCCCAGCAGTGGGACCCCGGCGATCTGACATCTTATCCCCTATCCTTTGGATAGGGGATAAGATGTCTATGGGCGGAGTACCCCTTTAAGGACTCAGCCCTTTTTTGCAATTCTGACCACTGTCACTTTAAGCATTAATAACTCTAAGATGCTTTTACCAATTATTCTGATTCCAAGACTGTTTTTTCGTGACATATTCAACTTTAACACAGTGGTAAATTTTCATCGTTACTTGCATCCTTTCTTGGTGAAAAATCCCCAAATTTCATTCAAATTTTGAAAATTTAGCATTTTTCTAACTTTGAAACTCTCCGCTTTTAAGGAAAATGGATATTGCAAATAAATTATATATTGATTCACATATACAGTATGTCTACTTTATATTTGCATCATGAAGTTGACATGTTTTTACTTTTGGAAGACATCAAAGAGCTTCAAAGTTCAGCAGCAATTTTCACATTTTCCACAAAAATTTTCAAAATCTGAATTTTTCAGGGACCAGTTCAGTATTGAAGTGCGTTTGAGGAGTCTTCTTATTAGATATACCCCATAAATGCCCCCCTTATAAAAACTACACCCCCCCCCCCCCCCCCAAAGTTTCAGTTTCACAGGAATAGCAGCAAGGTAAAGGAGTAAATCTTAATTTTTACACTTGCATGTTCTTGTAGACCCAGTTTTTGAAATTTTACTAGGGGTAAAAGGAGAAAAAGCCCCCCAAAATTTGTAACCCAATTTCTCTCGAGTAAGGAAATACATCATATGTGGATGTCAAGTGCTCTGTGGGTGCACTACAAGGCTCAGAAGGGAAGGAGCGACAATGGGATTTTGGAGAGTGTTTGTGAAATGGTTTTTAAGGGGTATGTCACATTTAGGAAGCCCCTATGGTGCCAAAATATCAGAACCCCCCCCCCCCACATGGCATACTATTTTGGAAACTACACTCCCCAAGGAATGTAACAAGGGGTCTGCTGAGCCTAAACACCTCACAGGTGTTTGACGACTTTTCGTTAAAGTCGGATGTGTAAATGCATTTTTTTTTTCACTAAAATGCTGGTTTTCCCCCAAATTTTACATTTTTACAAGGGGTTATAAGAGAAAATGCCCCCCAAAATTTGTAATCCCATCTCTTCTGAATATGGAAAGACCCACTGTGTGGATGTCAAGTGTTCTGCTGGCACACTACAATGTTCAGAAGAGAAGAAGTCACATTTGGCTTTTGGAAAGCAAACTGTGCTAAAATTGTTTTTGGGGGGCATGTTGCATTTAGTAAGCCACTATGGTGCCAGAACAGCAAAAAATAAATAAATAAATAAATAAATAAATAAAACACATTGCATACTATTTTGGAAACTACACCCCTCAAGGAACTTAACAAAGCGTACAGTGAGCTTTAACACCCCACAGGTGCTTTAGAAATTTCTGCTAAAGTTGGACGAGAAAATTAAAAATTTGATTTTTTTCACTAAAATGATGGTGTAAGCCCAAATTTTTCATTTTCACAAGGGGTAATTGGAGAAAAAGCCTCCCAAAATTTGTAACCCCATTTCTTCTGAGTATGGAAATACCCCATATGTGGATGTAAAGTGCTCTGCGGGCGAACTACAATGCTCAGAAGAGAAGGAGCGCCATTGAGCTTTTGGTGAGAGGATTTGGTTGGAATAGAAGTGGGAGGCCATGTGTGTTTACAAAGCCCCCCTGGTGCCAGAACAGTGGGACCCCCCCCCCACATGTGACCCCATTTTGGAAACTACACCCCTCTTAGAATTGAATAAAGGGTGCAGTGAACATTTACACCCCACTAGCATTTGATAGATCTTTGGAACAGTGGGCAGTGCAAATAAAAATATAACATTTTAAATTTTCACGGAACACTGTTCCAAAAATCTGTCAGACACCTGTGGGGCGTACATGCTCACTGTACCCATTATTACATTACATGAGGGGTGTAGTTTCCAAAATGGGGGTCACATGTGGGGGGGGGGTCCACTGTTCCGGCACTATGGGGGATTTGTAAACACACATGGCATTCAATTTCAGACACCTTCTCTTGCCAAAAGCCCAAGGTTACTCCTTCTCTTCTGAACATTGTAGTTCTCCCGCAGAGCACTTTACATCCATATATGGGGTATGTTCTTACTCAGAAGAAATAGGGTTACAAATTTTGGGGGGCTTTTTTCCTATTCTCCCTTGTGAAAATGAAAAATGTAGGGTAACACCAGCATTTTAGTGAATTTTTTTACATTTTTTTATTTTCACATCCAACTTTAACGGAAATTTGTCAAACACCTGTGGGATGTTAAGGCTCACTATGCCGCTTGTTACATTCCGTGAGGGGTTTAGTTTCCAAAATGGGGTCACATGTGGGAATTTATTGTTTCGCGTTTATGTCAGAACCGCTGTAAAATCAGCCACCCCTTTGCAAATCACCAATTTAGACCTCAAATGTACATAGTGCACTCTCACTCCTGAGCCTTGTTGTGCGCCCACAGAGCATTTTACGTCCACATATGGGGTAGTTCTGTACTCAAGAGAAATTGCGTTACAAATTTTGGGGCTCTTTTTTTCCTTTTACCGCTTGTGAAAATTTAAAGTATGGGGCAACACCAGCATGTTAGTACGCCCCAACTTTACCTTTTCATAAGATGTAAAAGGAAAAAAAGCCCCCCAAAATTTGTAACGCAATTTCTCCCGAGTACGGAAATACCCCATATGTGGCCTTAAACTGTTTCCTTGAAATACCACAGGGCTCTGAAGCAAGAGAGCACCATGCACATTTGAGGCCTAAATTGGGGAATTGAATCCGCCACAAAAATACCCTATGGCAGTATTTCCCAAACAGGGTGTCTCCAGCTGTTGCAAAACTCCCAGCATGCCTTGACAGCCAGTGGCTGTCCGGCAATACTGTGAGTTGTTGTTTTTCAACAGCTGGAGGCTCCATTTTGCAAACAGTGCCGTACAAGACCTTTTTTTTTATTGGGGGGGGGGGGGGGGGGCACTGTGTAGGCTTATGTAATATTTTACTTTTTATTTTGTGTAGTGTAGTGTTTTTAGGGTACATTCACACAGGCAGAGGTTTACAGTAAGTTTCTCGCTGAGAGTTTGAGCTGCTGCGGAAAATTTGCCACATCTCAAACTTGCAGCAGAACGCGTAGTAAACCTGCCAGTGTGAATGTACCATGTACATTCACATGGGGGGGGACCTCCAGCTGTTGCAAAACTACAACTCCCAGCATGCACTGACAGACCATACATGCTGGGAGTTGTAGTTATGCAACAGCTGGAGGCACATTGGTTGCGAAACACTGAGAGTTTGTTACTTTACTTTAGTGTTTCACAACCATTGTGCCTCCAGCTGTTGCAAAACTAGAACTCCCAGCATGTACAGTCTCTCAGTGCATGCTGGGAGTTGTATTTTTGCAACAGTTGGAGGCACACTGGTTGCAGAACCCTGAGCAAAACTGCAACAATCAGCATGCATTGACAGCCGAAGGGCATACTGAGAGTTGTAGTTTTGCAACAGCTGGTGGCACACGGCTACAAATCCCAGCATACCCTCTGGTAGTCTGTGCATGTTGGGAGTTGTAGTTATGAACAACTGGATGCTCACTTTTTCATAGAAAAAATGTGCCTCCAGCTGTTGCATAACTACAACTCCCAGCATGCACAGACTACCAAAGTGCATGCTCCTGTCGCCGCCACCGATCCTGAGGGGACACCCGCCGGACCAGGGAAAGGTAGGAGACCCCCGCCTGGGCCGATCTCCGCTCCAATCGCTGTCCCCAGCAAGTCCGTGATTGATCGGTCGTTCCGACCCATCAATCACGTGATCGTGAGGTGGCACCAGTGCCACCTCACTCCTGCTGAGTAAGGGTGAATGGGGCTGTCTCGGACAGCCCCAGTCACCCATTTTTTCCGGGTCACCAGAGACCCGATTGACACGGAATAACTGCAAATCGCTCGTCTGAATTGACGAGCGATTTGCGTCGATCGCCGATATGGGGGGGGGGGACCTCTGCACCCCCCTGGGCGATATGCCGGGATGCCTGCCGAACGATATCAGCAGGCATCCCCGTCCGGTCCCTGCCCAGCCAGCAGCAGGGGCAGGAAGAACGCAGGGTGTACCCATACGCCCTGAGTCCTTAAGGACTCGGAAACGGGGGCATATGGATATGCCCTGCGTCCTTAAGGGGTTAATATTTTCAAAGCAGCACAAGAGACCTTTAAAAATGTGAGGAGAAAAAAAATGGCGTGATTAATATCGCTGGATAAGAAATTACAGTAATTTTTTGATATCTCACCCAATGTGAACTGAACTCAACCCACTTGTAAGTCTGAGTTTACCTGCTACTACATTGAGATGTGGTGACTGGGGTGTTGCAGTATGTAGCAGGGTCTGGTGGTATAAACCCTGGGGGCAAGATATTGTTAACCCCTTAGTGTTCGTGACGCCAGGATGTGGTTATTCCGGTATGGTAACCGCTGTCAACCAACCCAAAAATGGTTTGTAATAAAGAAATGTCCACAGCAAGGATTCTGAATAAACTGGAACTTTTACTTAAAATGTTTAGGGAACAGTCTTTACAATTATGCAGTTCCTTCAGAGGCAACCGGGACACAGGATACCTCGCAGGCTTGCTTGGACTTGCTATTATTGAGATATTGAGGCAGACCACTGTGCTACTAATATATTCCTTAGCTGAGGAGTAGTCACTGGATTTGTAGAGATAATTGTAACTCACGTTTTAGAAGTGGCTGTGTTTCTTTAGGCTTTGGCCTAGATGAGATGAATTTGCAGTATACAGGACTTTGTGCTTCCTAATGAGTCCAAGAGATAAGAGAGAGAGAGAATAGAGACTTCAGCCCCTTATATACTAGGGGGCAGGACTAAAGCCCATTGGTTGCTAATGCCTGGGTTTCCTGTGCCCATGGAACTCTGAGCATATCAAATGACAGTAGATCACATGACCAAGGAAGGTACTATACATTTTATACAAACTGTACAACTTTATACATATGAATAATAGATACACATAATGAATATACACTGCATTTATATGAGACAACAAGGGGGAGCCCTGCAGGAGAGCCCTATGGACCTAAGAGACTCTTCCTGAGGGGACAGTTCCTGTACCGGGACACCACAAACCCCCTTGGTTAATGCGCAAACCCCCTTGCTTAGTGGCCCTCAATGTCTGTCCCTTTAGGGAGAGGAGCGAATTGGGCCATTGGGTCGTATGCAGTCCTGAAGCATTTAATTAGAACGTTCAATTTCAGGCTGATGAACGAGAAAATAATAAAGTGTAGAGTCTATGTACACATTAAAATGTCCATACATGCGCTGTTACAAGCCCTACCATTTTGGAAACTAGACCCCTCGGGGAATGTAACATGGGATAAAGTGAGCCTTTATACCCCACAGGTGTTTCACGACTTTTGCAAATGTAAAAAAAAAAAAAAAAAAAAATTACCTAAAATGCTTGTTTTCCCAAAAATTTTACATTTTTAAAAAGGGTAATAGCAGAAAATACCCCTAAAAATTTGAAGCCCAATTTCTCCCAATTCAGAAAACATGCCATATGGGGGTGAAAAGTGCTCTGCTGGCGCACTACAGGTCTCGGAAGAGAAGGAGTCACATTTGGCTTTTTGAAAGCAAATTTTGCTCTGGGGGCATGCCGCATTTAGGAAGCCCCTATGGTGCCAGGACAGCAAAAAAAACAAACACATGGCATACTATTTTGGAAACTAGACCCCTCAGGGAACGTAACAAGGGGTTAAGTGAACCTTTATACCCCACAGGTGTTTCACGACTTTTGCGTATGTAAAAAAAAAAAATGCTTGTTTTCCCAAAAATTTTACATTTTTAAAAAGGGTAAAAGCAGAAAATACCCCCCAAAATTTGTAACACAATTTCTCCCGAGTACGGCGATACCCCATATGTGACCCTTAACTGTTGCCTCGAAATACGACAGGGCTCCAAAGTGAGAGCGCCATGCGCATTTGAGGCCTAAATTAGGGACTTGCATAGGGGTGGAATTCTACGCCAGTGATTCCCAAACAGGGTGCCTCCAGCTGTTGTAAAACTCCTAGCATGCCTGGACAGTCAACGGCTGTCCGACAATACTGGGAGTTGTTGTTTTGCAACAGCTGGAGGCTCCGTTTTGTAAACAGTGGCGTACCAGACGCTTTCATTTTTATTGGGGAGGGGAGGGGGGCTATGTAGGGGTATGTGCATATGTAGTGTTTTTTACTTTTTATTTTATTTTGTGTTAGTGTAGTGTAGTGTAGTGTTTTTAGGGTACAGTCGCACAGGCGGGGATTCACAGTAGTTTCTATGCAACCAGCAGATGCATCACTACAACTCCCAGCATGCACTTTAGCTGTGTGTGCAAGCTGGGAGTTGTAGTTATACAACAGCTGAAGGTACACTTTTCCATAGAAAAAATGTGCCTCCAGTTGTTGCAAAACCATAAGTCCCAGCATGCCCATAAGGGAATGCTGGGAATTGTGGTGGTCTGCCTCCTGCTGTTGCATAACTACAGCTCCCAGCATGCCCTTTTTGCATGCTGGGAGCTGTTGCTAAGCAACAGCAGGAGGCTGTCACTCACCTCCAACGATCCACGCCGCACAGGTCAGTCCCTCGTCGTCGCCGCCGCTGTTCCTGGGGCCCCGATCCCAACATTGACACCGGGGATCGGGGTCCCCAGCACCCGGGGTGCACGTCCCGCACTCGCTCACGTCCTCCGGAAGAGGGGCGGAGCGGGTTGCGGGAGTGACACCCGCAGCAGGCGCCCTGATTGGTCGGCCGGTAATCCGGCCGACGAATCAGGGCGATGGTGAGGTGGCACCAGTTCCACCTCACCCCTGCAGGCTCTGGCCCCGATCAGCCAGTAATTCCGGGTCATCGGGTCACTGGAGACCCGATTGACCCGGAATCGCCGCAGATCGCTGGACTGAATTGTCGCCGACATGGGGGGCATAATGACCCCCCTGGGCGATATGCCGGGATGCCTGCTGAACGATTTCAGCAGGCATCCGGCTCCGGTCCCCAACCGGCTAGCGGTGGGGACCGGAATTCCCACGGGCCTATGGATACGCCCTCGGTCCTTATGGACTTGGAATGCAAGTCGTATCCATACGCCCTATGTCCTGAAGAGGTTAAGAACACAACCATGAATATGGTAACATTACTTTTACATTTTCCAACAATACCTTTCTTTTTCTTTTTTTTTTTTTTTCTTTTTGTAGAGATATACCTACATATTATTATGCATCTCTAATGACTATGCACATATTATTAGTACTATTACATTTCACTGACTGACAACCTTACTGACATTTCACTGCTATACACTGTATGGTATGCATGATGTCTGCAATGCTTATTCATACTTGACATTATCTCAATGTTGTTGTTGTTGTGTTTTTTATTTTTATTTTTTATAGACATTTAACCCCTTAAGGACCAAGCCCATTTTCACCTTAAGGACCAGTGCGTTTTTTGCACATCTGACAACTGTCATTTTAAGCATTAATAACTCTGGGATGTTTTTTCGTGATATATTCTACTTTAACATAGCGGTAAAATTTTGTCCATACTTGCATCCTTTCTTGGTGAAAAATTCCAAAATTTCATGAAAAATTTGAAAATGTTGCAATTTTCAAACTTTGAAGCTCTCTGCTTGTAAGGAAAATAGGCATTCCAAATAAATTATATATAGATTCACATATACAATATGTCTACTTTATGCTTGCATCATAAAGTTGACATGTTTTTACTTTTGGAAGACATCAGAGGGCAGCAATTTTCAAATTTTTCACAACATTTTCTAAATCTGAATTTTTCAGGGACCAGTTCAGTTTTGAAGTGGATTTGAAGGGCTTATTAGAAATACCCCATAAATTACCCCATTATAAAAACTGCACCCCTCAGCGTATTCAAAATGACAATCAGTAAGGAAGTTAACCCTTTAGGTATTTCACAGGAATAGCAGCAAAGTGAAGGAGAAAATTCAAAATCTGCATTTTTTACACTCGTATGTTCTTGTAGACCCAGTTTTTTTTTATCTTTATAAGGGGTAAAAGTAGAGAAATCCCCCCAAAATGTGTAACCTAATTTCTCTCAAATAAGGAAATGCCTCATGTGTGTATGTCAAGTGTTCGGTGGGCGCAGTAGAGGGCTCAGAAGGGAAGGAGCGTCTATGGTATTTTGGAGAGTGAATTTGTTTGGAATGAAGGTCGGGGGTCATGTGCTTTACAAAGCCCCCCTTGGTGCCAGAACAGTGGACCCCCCCCACATGTGACCCTATTTTGGAAACTACACCCTTCAAGGAATGTAATAAGGGGTGCAGTGAGCATTTACACCCCACTGGCCTTTGACAGGTCTTTGGAACAGTGGGCTGTGCAAATGAAAAATTAGATTTTTCATTTTTGCGGCCAACTGTTCAAAAAATCTGTCAGACACCTGTGGGGTGTAAATGCTCACTGCACCCCTTATTACATTACATCACCTCAAATGTACATGGCACTCTCACTCCTGAGCCTTGTTGTGCGCCCACAGAGCATTTTATGTCCACATATGGGTTATTTCCAACAGCTGAAGGCACACTGGTTTCAAAACACCTAGTTTGTTACTTAACTCAGTGTTTCCCAAAAAAGGGTTCCTCCAGCTGTTGCAAAACTACAACTACCAGCATGCCCAGACCGCCGAAAGACATGTTGGGAGTTAGTTTTGCAACATCTGGAGGGTCACAGTTTGGTGACCACTGTGCAGTGGTGTCCAAGCTGTAGCCCTCCAAATGTTGCAAAACTTCAACTCCAAGCATGCCCAAACTGTCCAGGCATGCTGGGAGTTGTAGTGCTGCAAAATCTGAAGGGCCACATGTTACAGAATTACAACTCCCAGCATGCCTGGACTGTCTGGGCATGCTGGGAGTTGTAGTTTTTTAACATCTGTAAGAGCACAGTTTGGACACCAATGCACAGTGGTCTCCAAACTGTGGGCCTCCAGATGTTGCAAAACTACAACTCCCAGCATGCCCAGACAGCCTTTGGCTGTCTCGGCTTGCTGGGAGTTGTAGTTTGGCAACTCCTGGAATGCAGCAGTGAAGATCACTTACCGCTGATCTTCACAGCTCCGTCCGCCGGTCCCGCACTGTCTGTCCGGTACCGCCGCGGGTCCCGCTGTGATCGCTGGCCCCGTGACATGATCACTGGTCCCGGGACATGATCGCTGGTCCCGGGACCCTCCGCCATCTTCCCCCCACTCTTCCCCGACATTTAGGGGCGGGGCAGAGCGGGGATTTCACCTTTAACCTCCCGCCCCCCTCCTGCCATTGGTCGCTAGTCCTAACGACCAATGGCAGGGGTTTAGGAGCGAGGTGGCAGCTGCCACCTAGGTCCTATCCCTTCAGGATGATCGGAGCGGTCTCTGACTGCTCCGATCATCGTTATTTTCTGGGCGATCGGGTCACCAGAGACCCGATCAGCCCGGAACCCCACAAGTCCTTGTCATTAGTCAGTCACTAACTGACTGACTAATGACAACGATCTGCAGCCGGGGACCAGTCTGATTGGTCCCCTGCTGCATAGTGTCATCGGTCAGCTGTCCAGGACAGCTGAGATGACGTTTCTATCACCATGCCAACGGACATGGTGATAGAAAATGTATTGGACGTGTATACACGTCCATTTGCGTTAAGTCACAGAAAAAATGGACGTGTATACACGTCAATTTGCGGGAAGGGGTTAATATTATAACACTGGTTATTTCTGCTGTTATACACTGGTTGAGGATTGGGTTGCCTGAGGCTTTCTGCCCAATGCTTTGGCTGCTAGGGTCTATCGGTACTACACACTTACCCCAAGAACACTTTATTCTAGATAACATTTACACATTCTGTTACCTTACTTTTTTGCGTGCACGTGCATTCTCCACAGGAATACATTCTGGCCAGTAAAGTACCCTGGATACGCAGAGACAAGAAGAAATAGCATTAGTTGCATGACATTTAGTGCATAACAGTGGTATGGACTGGCATAAGACAGGTCACAGTCCCTAATAAACCTTTAATTGGATGTGTGAGATACGTGGTTTTGTGTGATTTCTGTGTACTAAACTTGTAGATGTACACTAATGGAGTTCTGTGTGTACTGAATTTTATGTGTACTGAATTTATATGTACTTTTAATGAAGTCAGTCTTGGTATCTGATTTATTAGGCGTTAGTGGAAAGGTGGTTTTCTTGTTTCTCCCAGTGGAGCTGGGACAGCACCTGAGTAGAATCACTATAACACCGCTCTATAATTTTGTAGTCATGTACAGTAAACCATTTGTTACGCCGAGCGCTCCGGGTCCCCGCTCCTCCCCGGAGCGCTCGCATCATCCTCGCATTTGCAGCGCCCCGGTCAGACCTGCTGACCGGGTGCGCTGCAATACCTCTCTCAGCCGGGATGCGATTCGCGTTGCGGGAGGCGCCCGCTCGCGATGCGCATCCCGGCTCCCGTACCTGACTCGCTCTGCGTCGGTCTTGTCCCGGCGCGCGCGGCCCCGCTCCTTAGGGCGCGCACGCGCCGGGTCTCTGCAATTTAAAGGGCCACTGCGCCACTGATTGGCGCAGCTGGCTTAATTAGTGTGTTCACCTGTGCACTCCCTATTTATACTTCACTTCCCCTGCACTCCCTCGCCGGATCTTGTTGCCATTGTGCCAGTGAAAGCGTTTCCTTGTGTGTTCCTAGCCTGTGTTCCAGACCTCCTGCCGTTGCCCCTGACTACGATCCTTGCTGCCTGCCCTGACCTTCTGCTACGTCCGACCTTGCTCTTGTCTACTCCCTTGTACCGCGCCTATCTTCAGCAGTCAGAGAGGTTGAGCCGTTGCTGTTGGATACGACCTGGTTGCTACCGCCGCTGCAAGACCATCCCGCTTTGCGGCGGGCTCTGGTGAATACCAGTAGCAACTTAGAACCGGTCCACCAGCACGGTCCACGCCAATCCCTCTCTGGCACAGAGGATCCACCTCCAGCCAGCCGAATCGAGACAGTAGATCTGGCCATGGATCCCGCTGAAGTCCCACTGCCAGTTGTCGCCGACCTCACCACGGTGGTCGCCCAGCAGTCGCAACAGATAGCGCAACAAGGCCACCAGCTGTCTCAACTGACCGTGATGCTACAGCAGCTACTACCACAGCTTCAGCAATCATCTCCTCCGCCAGCTCCTGCACCTCCTCCGCAGCGAGTGGCCGCTTCCGGCCTACGATTATCCTTGCCGGATAAATTTGATGGGGACTCTAAGTTTTGCCGTGGCTTTCTTTCGCAATGTTCCCTGCACTTGGAGATGATGTCGGACCAGTTTCCTACTGAAAGGTCTAAGGTGGCTTTCGTAGTCAGCCTTCTGTCTGGGAAAGCTCTGTCATGGGCCACACTGCTCTGGGACCGCAATGACCCCGTCACTGCCTCTGTACACTCCTTCTTCACGGAGATTCGAAGTGTCTTTGAGGAACCTGCCCGAGCCTCTTCTGCTGAGACTGCCCTGCTGAACCTGGTCCAGGGTAATTCTTCTGTTGGCGAGTACGCCATCCAATTCCGTACTCTTGCCTCCGAATTATCCTGGAATAATGAGGCCCTCTGCGCGACCTTTAAAAAAGGCCTATCCAGCAACATTAAAGATGTGCTGGCCGCACGAGAAATTCCTGCTAACCTGCATGAACTTATTCATCTGGCCACCCGCATTGACATGCGTTTTTCCGAAAGGCGTCAGGAGCTCCGCCAGGATATGGACTTTGTTCGCACGAGGCGTTTTTTCTCCCCGGCTCCTCTCTCCTCTGGTCCTCTGCAATCCGTTCCTGTGCCTCCCGCCGTGGAGGCTATGCAAGTTGACCGGTCTCGCTTGACACCTCAAGAAAGGACACGATGCCGCATGGAGAATCTGTGCCTGTACTGTGCCGGTACCGAACACTTCTTGAAGGATTGTCCTATCCGTCCTCCCCGCCTGGAAAGACGTACGCTGACTCCGCACAAAGGTGAGACAGTTCTTGATGTCAACTCTGCTTCTCCACGCCTTACTGTGCCTGTGCGGATATCTTCCTCTACCTTCTCCTTCTCTACTATGGCCTTCTTGGATTCCGGATCTGCAGGAAATTTTATTTTGGCCTCTCTCATCAACAGGTTCAACATCCCGGTGACCAGTCTCGCCAGACCCCTCTACATCAATTCTGTTAACAATGAAAGATTGGACTGTACCGTGCGTTACCGCACGGAACCTCTCCTAATGTGCATCGGACCTCATCACGAAAAAATTGAATTTTTGGTCCTCTCCAACTGCACTTCCGAAATTCTTCTTGGATTACCGTGGCTTCAACGCCATTCCCCAACCCTTGATTGGTCCACAGGAGAAATCAAGAGCTGGGGTACTTCTTGTTTCAAGGACTGTCTTAAACCGGTTCCCAGTACTCCCTGCCGTGACCCTGTGGTTCCCCCTGTAACCGGTCTTCCTAAGGCTTATATGGACTATGCTGACGTGTTTTGCAAAAAGCAAGCTGAGACTTTACCTCCTCACAGGCCTTATGACTGTCCTATTGACCTCCTCCCGGGTACTACTCCACCCCGGGGCAGAATTTATCCTCTGTCTGCTCCAGAGACTCTTGCCATGTCAGAGTCAGAGGAAAATTTAAAAAAGGGGTTTATCCGCAAATCCTCCTCTCCTGCCGGAGCTGGATTTTTTTTTGTGTCCAAAAAAGATGGCTCCCTACGTCCTTGCATTGATTACCGCGGACTTAATAAAATCACGGTAAAGAACCGCTACCCCCTACCTCTTATCTCGGAACTCTTTGATCGCCTACAAGGTGCCCACATCTTTACCAAACTGGACTTAAGAGGTGCTTATAATCTCATCCGCATCAGGGAGGGGGACGAATGGAAGACTGCATTTAACACCAGAGATGGACACTTTGAGTATCTGGTCATGCCCTTTGGCCTGTGCAACGCCCCTGCCGTCTTCCAAGACTTTGTTAATGAAATTTTTCGTGATCTCTTATATTCCTGTGTTGTGGTTTATCTGGACGATATTCTGATTTTTTCTGCCAACTTAGAAGAACACCGCCAGCATGTCCGCATGGTTCTTCAGATACTTCGAGACAATCAACTTTATGCCAAAATGGAAAAATGTCTGTTTGAATGTCAATCTCTTCCTTTCCTAGGATACTTGGTCTCTGGCCAGGGACTACAAATGGACCCAGATAAACTCTCTGCCGTCTTAGATTGGCCACGCCCCTCCGGACTCCGTGCTATCCAACGTTTTTTGGGGTTCGCCAATTATTACAGACAATTTATTCCACACTTTTCCACTATTGTGGCTCCTATCGTGGCTTTAACCAAGAAAAATGCCAATCCCAAGTCCTGGTCTCCCCAAGCGGAAGACGCATTTAAACATCTCAAGTCTGCCTTTTCTTCTGCTCCCGTGCTCTCCAGACCTGACCCATCTAAACCCTTCCTATTGGAGGTAGATGCCTCCTCAGTGGGAGCTGGAGCTGTCCTTTTACAAAAAAATTCTTCCGGGCATGCTGTTACTTGTGGGTTTTTTTCTAGGACCTTATCTCCGGTGGAGAGAAACTACTCCATCGGGGATCGAGAACTACTGGCCATGAAATTGGCGCTTGAGGAATGGAGGCATCTGCTGGAGGGATCAAAATTTCCAGTTATCATATACACTGATCACAAGAATCTCTCCTATCTCCAGTCTGCCCAACGGCTGAACCCTCGCCAGGCCAGGTGGTCGTTGTTCTTTGCCCGTTTTAACTTTGAAATTCATTTTCGCCCTGCCGACAAGAACATTAGGGCCGATGCCCTCTCTCGTTCCTCGGATGCCTCGGAAGTAGAGCTCTCTCCGCAACACATCATTCCTCCTGACTGTCTGATCTCCACTTCTCCAGCCTCCATCAGGCAAACTCCTCCAGGGAAGACCTTCGTTTCTCCACGCCAGCGTCTCGGGATTCTCAAATGGGGACACTCCTCCCACCTCGCAGGCCATGCGGGCATCAAAAAATCCTTGCAACTCATCTCTCGTTTCTATTGGTGGCCGACTCTGGAGACGGATGTTGTTGATTTTGTGCGGGCCTGTACTGTCTGTGCCCGGGATAAGACTCCTCGCCAGAAGCCTGCTGGTCTCCTTCATCCTCTGCCTGTCCCCGAACAGCCTTGGTCACTGATTGGTATGGACTTTATTACAGACTTACCCCCATCCAGTGGCAACACTGTTGTTTGGGTGGTCGTTGATCGATTTTCCAAGATGGCACATTTTATTCCTCTTCCTGGTCTTCCTTCAGCGCCTCAGTTGGCAAAACAATTTTTTGTACACATTTTTCGTCTTCACGGTTTGTCCACGCAGATCGTCTCAGATAGAGGCGTCCAATTCGTGTCTAAATTCTGGAGGGCCCTCTGTAAACAGCTCAAGATTAAATTAAACTTCTCTTCTTCTTATCATCCCCAATCCAATGGGCAAGTAGAAAGAATTAACCAGGTCCTGGGTGACTATTTACGGCATTTTGTTTCCTCCCGCCAGGATGACTGGGCAGATCTTCTACCATGGGCCGAATTCTCATACAACTTCAGAGTCTCCGAATCTTCTGCTAAGTCCCCATTTTTCGTGGTGTACGGCCGTCACCCTCTTCCCCCCCTCCCTACTCCCTTGCCCTCTGGTTTGCCCGCTGTGGATGAAGTGACTCGTGATCTTTCCACCATATGGAAAGAGACCCAAAATTCTCTTTTACAGGCTTCATCCCGCATGAAAAGGTTTGCCGATAAGAAAAGAAGAACTCCCCCCATTTTTGCTCCCGGAGACAAGGTATGGCTCTCCGCTAAATATGTCCGCTTTCGTGTCCCCAGTTACAAACTGGGACCACGCTATCTTGGTCCTTTCAAAGTCTTGTGCCAGATTAACCCTGTCTCTTACAAACTCCTTCTTCCTCCTTCTCTTCGTATTCCCAATGCCTTCCATGTCTCTCTCCTTAAACCACTCATCATTAACCGCTTCTCTCCCAAACTTGTTTCTCCCACTCCTGTTTCCGGTTCTTCTGACGTCTTCTCCGTGAAGGAGATTCTGGCCTCCAAGACGGTCAGAGGGCAAAAATTTTCTTGGTGGATTGGGAAGGCTGTGGTCCAGAAGAGAGATCCTGGGAACCTGAGGACAACATCCTAGACAAAAGTCTTGTCCTCAGGTTCTCAGGCTCCAAGAAGAGGGGGAGACCCAAGGGGGGGGTACTGTTACGCCGAGCGCTCCGGGTCCCCGCTCCTCCCCGGAGCGCTCGCATCATCCTCGCATTTGCAGCGCCCCGGTCAGACCTGCTGACCGGGTGCGCTGCAATACCTCTCTCAGCCGGGATGCGATTCGCGTTGCGGGAGGCGCCCGCTCGCGATGCGCATCACGGCTCCCGTACTTGACTCGCTCTCCGTCGGTCTTGTCCCGGCGCGCGCGGCCCCGCTCCTTAGGGCGCGCGCGCCGGGTCTCTGCAATTTAAAGGGCCACTGCGCCACTGATTGGCGCAGCTGGCTTAATTAGTTTGTTCACCTGTGCACTCCCTATTTATACTTCACTTCCCCTGCACTCCCACGCCGGATCTTGTTGCCATTGTGCCAGTAAAAGCGTTTCCTTGTGTGTTCCTAGCCTGTGTTCCAGACCTCCTGCCGTTGCCCCTGACTACGATCCTTGCTGCCTGCCCTGACCTTCTGCTACGTCCGACCTTGCTCTTGTCTACACCCTTGTACCGCGCCTATCTTCAGCAGTCAGAGAGGTTGAGCCGTTGCTGGTGGATACGACCTGGTTGCTACCGCCGCTGCAAGACCATCCCGCTTTGCGGCGGGCTCTGGTGAATACCAGTAGCAACTTAGAACCGGTCCACCAGCACGGTCCACGCCAATCCCTCTCTGGCACAGAGGATCCACCTCCAGCCAGCCGAATCGTGACACCATTTACATTTTATTACATTTTAGGTGAACATAACTTTTGTTGCTTGTAGGCACAAAGGTTAAATACCAGCAGCAAATAATTAAGATGGTCAGGTTAAATTTACCTGATATTTTTGAGTGCCAAATAGTGCACAAAATATATATTACTTTTATCACATATACAATAACGTGCATGTAAGGCTCAGCAATCCACCTACATTATGGAGTCTTTGGTTAGGATCATGGCTATAGCTGGGCACAAGACTTAATAGGATCTCCTAGGGCAAGGAGTCTCTCGGCCAGAGCCGGGCACAAACTTACAAAAATGGTTACTTTACAAATGGTGAAACTTCTTTGCACAGTCCTGCCAGGCACTTGACTTGAACTGTTGCGGATAATGATAACCTGAAACAATAAAGAAGGTATTAGTGTACCACACATTTAGTAGAATGCAAAAAATTTGAAATTGGTTCTTCTTGCTTCCCAACCTCGCCTGTCGGTGTGCTTCCTGCTTTGTGATATATATCTGCTAGCACGAGGTTGGGTTTCCCTCCAGGCTACATTGGTCAGCCAGGACTGTGTTATGGTCGGATTAACATTGACCACCACATTGACTTCAGAGGCTGATGCCGCTGGTACAGCTGTAGGTGCCAGCTGGTTCGGCCACACTTCCTTAGGTGGAGTAGGCCACGGCACATCGGTCGGTGCGTGCTGATTAGGCCTCACCTCCGGCGTGGAGTAGGCCTAGGCACATAAGTTGGTGCCCGTTGGTTAGGCCTCACCTCCTCTGGGGGAGTACGCCTGGGCACATTTTCTGTAAGTGAAGATTCAGGACTGGACCTCCTCATAAATTTACACAATAAAAACCAGACTAAATAGCCATAAAGGATGCATACCCAATATCATATAATGCAAGAAAATGTAAACTTTATTATAACACATATGACACAAAGCAAGGAAAACACTCTAAAAACACTTAAAAAGGCTCAGAAGAGCCACACTACAACAGTGGGACGAATTATGGTCACCACAGGACATGGGAAGAAACATGAAAGGGATCCCTCCTGTCACTCACCAAATAAGTAACAATAAAACACAAATGACAAAAAAGTAGTGGACAGTCAACAAACTGTGCATGCCAGTCCCCAAATGGTAAATGGTACAATGCGATGAATGTTACTCAGGGAAGCAGGTGCAAGAATGTAATACTCAGTACACTAATATACAAACACAGTGGACGATCCACAGACGGAGGAAGGAGGGAAAGTGTCCCAGTAAGCCCATGTCCAATAAAGAAGCCCATTTGTCATTGCCCTTTTTTGTCATTTGTGTTTTATTGTTACTTATTTGGTGAGTGACAGGAGGGGTCCCTTTCATTTTTCTTCCCATGTCCTGTGGTGACCACAATTGGTCCCACTGTTGTAGTGCGGCTCTTCTGAGCCTTTTTAAGTGTTTTTAGAGTGTTTTTCCTTACTTTGTGTCATATGTGTTATAATAAAGTTTACATTTTCTTGCATTATATGATATTGGGTATGCATCCTTTATGGCTATTTAGTCTGGTTATTATTGTGCTTATTGTTTTATGAGCCAGATAGCACCCTTTTGTGTTATGCTTTACATTTAGCTTGAGCCTCCCCCCTTTTTTCCTTTTCTCTCTCTCCTCATAAATTTAGGAGCCATGATGGGCGCCTCGGACAAATACATTTCTTCTTCCACCTTATCGGCCGAATTCAATGGGGATCTATGTCCCAGTCGTCCGACGGAAAATACGTAAAGGGTATTTGAGTGGGATTCTTGGGCCTGGTTATGGCTGCTGCCCATTCTCCCCGCAGACTTTTTACCGGGGTATATTCCACTATCTCCCCTGCTTCTAAGGAGTGGAGTGCTGGAGGCAGGCAGTCCCGCTGAACGACTTTCCTATTTACTAGCATGGTTCCTCCATGCTGGCAGTCTTGGAGGGTGCCAAAGCCACGTACTTTATCAAATTTTATAACTGTGGCGAGTCGGCGCTCCAAGGGTGGCTCACCCACTTGTGGATAGTCCAACTTGCTTATATAGAGGGCTTCCAGCCTTTTAGTATCCTGCTGCTGCTCTACTTGTACTTCATAGGGCAACTGCTTAGGCCCATACCTCTCTCTGTGCTGGGCTTTTAATTTCTCAATGATGCTGGCTATTTCGGCCTCTCTGCGGGCTCTCTCAGCCTGTACTGTGGGAACTGGTGGATGGGACTTCCCTGGCAGGGGAAGGACATGGTCCCACAAGTACGGGACAAACTCTGGCTCGTCGCCGAACACCCATTGAAGGAGAAGGGGTGACTGTGAGCGTGCTCTAACTGGAACAGACTTCTGCCCTGGGGGTTCCCTGTCGGGGCTGAAGGCGTAGAAAATGCGGCCTCGGCCGGCGTACTTACATCTGACTCCTCGGTTGCAATCTCCGCCCAGGATCCCCAGGATCTGTGGCGAGGGAACAATCTCACCGGCGATGCTGCTGCTGAAGACTGTGGTGATCCCCTTTTTGGGGTAGCTTGCCATTCATCGTCCTCTGGAAGCGGGGGCAGCTTGCAGGCCTCCTCGGCCCCAAGGGACAATTGCTGCAAATGGTCAGCTAGGTCATGGAACAGCTGCGCTGCAGCCACTGTAACTTTCCGCTGCTCCGCAGCCATCTTGTTGCTCTCTTCACGTGCTCTGGTGGGCTGCGCCATGTCTGTACACCTCTCTGCCATTTCCGGACTGAAGAGGGATGGCCGCATGGTGCCTTTTATAAGAGGCTTCAACAAAATGCCGGCCGGCCGGAAGGACGTCATTGGTGCAGCTCTGACTTCCTGTCCCACAGGAAGTCAGACAACAGTTCCACTTCGGCATAGACGCTGCTACATGATATCCAGCATGGGACATCTTGGCGCGCTTCTTGGGTTCTTCCTTAACCCCTTCAGGTATTTTTTTTTTTAATTAGATCATTTCATTAAGTTTTACAATACAATAAAACAATTCAAAGGAGCAAGAAACAAAGAAGGTAAGAACAACCCCATCAGGGTAATGGGACCAAATAGTAGGTGTTACGCCTAGCGCTCCGGGTCCCCGCTCCTCCCCGGAGCGCTCACGGCGTCTTTCTCCCTGCAGCGCCCCGGTCAGTCCCGCTGACCGGGAGCGCTGTACTGTCATGGCCGTCGGGGATGCGATTCGCACAGCGGGACGCGCCCGCTCGCGAATCGCATCCCAGGTCACTTACCCGTCCCGGTCCCCTGCTGTCTTGTGCTGGCGCGCGCGGCTCCGCTCTCTAGGGCGCGCGCGCGCCAGCTCTCTGAGACTTAAAGGGCCAGTGCACCAATGATTGGTGCCTGGCCCAATTAGCTTAATTGGCTTCCATCTGCTCCCTGGCTATATCTGATCTCTTCCCCTGCACTCCCTGGCCGGATCTTGTTGCCTTGTGCCAGTGAAAGCGTTTAGTGTGTCCAAAGCCTGTGTGTCACGATGCCGGCTGGCAGGTAGTGGATCCTCTGTGCCAGAGAGGGATTGGCGTGGACCGTGCTAGTGGATCGGTTCTAAGTCACTACTGGTTTTCACCAGAGCCCGCCGCAAAGCGGGATGGTCTTGCTGCGGCGGTAGTGACCAGGTCGTATCCACTAGCAACGGCTCAACCTCTCTGGCTGCTGAAGATAGGCGCGGTACAAGGGAGTAGACAGAAGCAAGGTCGGACGTAGCAGAAGGTCGGGGCAGGCAGCAAGGATCGTAGTCAGGGGCAACGGCAGGAGGTCTGGAACACAGGCTAGGAACACACAAGGAAACGCTTTCACTGGCACGATGGCAACAAGATCCGGCAAGGAAGTGCAGGGGAAGTGATGTGATATAGGGAAGTGCACAGGTGATAACACTAATTGGAACCACTGCGCCAATCAGCGGCGCAGTGGCCCTTTAAATCGCAAAGACCCGGCGCGCGCGCGCCCTAGGGAGCGGGGCCGCGCGCGCCGGGACAGGACTGACGGGGAGCGAGTCAGGTACGGGAGCCGGGGTGCGCATCGCGAGCGGGCGCTACCCGCATCGCGAATCGCATCCCGGCTGGAGGCGGTATCGCAGCGCCCCGGGTCAGTGGATCTGACCGGAGCGCTGCAGTGAGGAGAGTGTAGCGAGCGCTCCGGGGAGGAGCGGGGACCCGGAGCGCTCGGCGTAACAGTACCCCCCCCCTTGGGTCTCCCCCTCTTCTTAGAGCCTGAGAACCTGAGGAGCAGACTTTTGTCTAGGATATTGTCCTCAGGTTCCCAGGATCTCTCTTCTGGACCACAACCCTCCCAATCCACTAAAAAAAAAGTTTTCCCTCTGACCTTTTTGGATGCCAAAATCTCTTTGACGGAGAAGATGTCCGAGGAGCCGGAAACAGGAGTGGGAGGAACAGATTTGGGAGAGAAACGGTTAATGATAAGTGGTTTAAGAAGAGAAACGTGAAAGGCATTAGGAATACGAAGAGAAGGAGGAAGAAGAAGTTTGTAAGAGACAGGATTAATCTGGCACAAAATTTTGAAAGGACCAAGATAGCGTGGTCCCAACTTATAGCTAGGGACACGGAAGCGGACATATTTAG
The DNA here is from genome assembly GCF_029499605.1 of Hyla sarda. NCBI lineage: Eukaryota > Metazoa > Chordata > Amphibia > Anura > Hylidae > Hyla > Hyla sarda. The sequence continues at coordinate 473,321,547 of NC_079190.1, forward strand.
CGGAGAGCCATACCTTGTCTCCAGGGGAAAAAATGGGAGGAGCTCTTCTTTTCTTATCCGCGAACTTCTTCATGCGTGATGAAGCCTGTAAGAGAGAATTTTGGGTCTCTCTCCATATGATGGAAAGATCACGAGAAATTTCATCCACAGCGGGCAGACCAGAGGGCAAGGGGGTAGGGAGGGGGGGAAGAGGGTGACGGCCGTACACCACGAAAAATGGGGATTTGGAGGAAGATTCAGAGACTCTGAAATTATACGAGAATTCGGCCCAAGGTAGAAGATCTGCCCAGTCATCCTGGCGGGAGGAAACAAAATGTCGTAAATAATCACCCAAGACCTGGTTAATTCTTTCTACTTGTCCATTGGATTGAGGATGATATGCAGAAGAAAAATTTAATTTAATCTTGAGTTGTTTACAGAGAGCCCTCCAGAATTTAGACACGAATTGGACGCCTCTATCCGAGACGATCTGCGTAGGCAACCCGTGAAGACGAAAAATGTGTACAAAAAATTGTTTAGCCAACTGAGGCGCTGAAGGAAGACCAGGAAGAGGGATGAAATGTGCCATTTTGGAGAATCGATCAACGACCACCCAAATAACAGTGTTGCCACGGGAAGGGGGTAAGTCAGTAATAAAATCCATACCAATCAGAGACCAAGGCTGTTCGGGGACAGGCAGAGGATGAAGAAAACCAGCGGGCTTCTGGCGAGGAGTCTTATCCCGGGCACAGATAGTGCAGGCTCGCACAAAGTCCACCACATCCGTCTCTAGAGTCGGCCACCAATAGAAGCGAGAGATGAGTTGCACAGATTTCTTGATGCCCGCATGACCTGCGAGATGGGAGGAGTGACCCCATTTGAGGATTCCGAGGCGTTGGCGTGGAGAAACAAAGGTCTTTCCTGGAGGAGTTTGCCTGATGGAGGCTGGAGAAGTGGAAATCAGGCAGTCAGGAGGAATGATGTGTTGCGGAGAGAGTTCAACTTCAGAAGCATCTGAGGAACGAGAGAGAGCATTGGCCCTAATGTTCTTATCGGCAGGCCGAAAGTGAATTTCAAAATTAAATCGGGCAAAGAACAGAGACCACCTGGCCTGGCGAGGATTCAGCCGTTGGGCAGACTGGAGGTAGGAGAGGTTCTTGTGATCGGTGTAAATAATAACTGGAAATCTTGAACCCTCCAGCAGATGCCTCCATTCCTCAAGTGCTAATTTAATGGCTAGAAGCTCTCGATCCCCGATGGAGTAGTTCCTCTCCGCCGGAGAGAAGGTCCTAGAAAAAAAACCACAAGTAACAGCATGCCCGGAAGAATTTTTTTGTAGAAGGACAGCTCCAGCTCCCACTGAGGAGGCATCAACCTCCAATAGGAAGGGTTTAGATGGGTCAGGTCTGGAGAGCACGGGAGCCGAAGAAAAGGCAGACTTGAGCCGTTTAAAGGCGTCTTCCGCTTGAGGAGGCCAAGATTTGGGATCGGCATTTTTTTTGGTTAAAGCCACGATAGGAGCCACAACGGTAGAAAAATGTGGAATAAATTGCCTGTAATAATTGGCGAACCCCAAAAAACGTTGGATAGCACGGAGTCCGGAGGGGCGTGGCCAATCTAAGACGGCAGAGAGTTTGTCTGGATCCATTTGTAGTCCCTGGCCAGAGACCAAGTATCCTAGGAAGGGAAGAGATTGGCATTCAAACAGACATTTCTCTATTTTGGCATAGAGTTGATTGTCACGAAGTCTCTGAAGAACCATACGGACATGCTGGCGGTGTTCTTCTAGATTGGCAGAAAAAATCAGGATATCGTCCAGATATACAACAACACAGGAGTATAAGAGATCACGAAAAATTTCATTAACAAAGTCTTGGAAGACGGCAGGGGCGTTGCACAGGCCAAAGGGCATGACCAGATACTCAAAGTGTCCATCTCTGGTGTTAAATGCCGTTTTCCATTCATCCCCCTCTCTGATGCGGATGAGATTATAAGCACCTCTTAAGTCCAGTTTGGTAAAGATGTGGGCACCTTGGAGGCGATCAAAGAGTTCAGAGATGAGGGGTAGGGGGTAGCGGTTCTTAACCGTGATTTTATTAAGACCGCGGTAGTCAATGCAAGGACGTAGAGAGCCATCTTTTTTGGACACAAAGAAAAATCCGGCTCCGGCAGGAGAGGAGGATTTACGGATAAAGCCCTTTTTTAAATTTTCCTGGACGTATTCAGACATGGCAAGAGTCTCTGGAGCGGAGAGAGGATAAATTCTGCCCCGGGGTGGAGTAGTGCCCGGGAGGAGGTCGATAGGACAATCATAAGGCCTGTGAGGAGGTAGAGTCTCAGCTTGTTTTTTGCAAAAAACATCCGCAAAGTCCATATAGGCCTTAGGGAGACCGGTTACAGGAGGAACCACAGAGTCACGGCAAGGTTTACTGGGAACCGGTTTTAGGCAGTCCTTGGAACAAGAGGGCCCCCAACTCTTGATCTCCCCAGTGGACCAATCCAGGGTTGGGGAATGAAGTTGAAGCCAGGGAAGTCCAAGGAGAATTTCAGAAGTGCAATTGGGGAGGACCAAAAGTTCAATCCTCTCGTGATGAGATCCGATGCACATTAGAAGGGGCTCCGTGCGGAAACGTATGGTACAGTCCAATCTTTCATTGTTTACACAATTGATGTAGAGGGGTCTGGCGAGACTGGTCACCGGGATGTTGAACCTGTTGACGAGAGAGGCCAAAATAAAATTTCCTGCAGATCCGGAGTCCAAGAAGGCCATAGTAGAGAAGGAGAAGGTAGAGGCAGATATCCGCACAGGCACAGTAAGACGTGGAGAAGCAGAGTAGACATCAAGGACTGTCTCACCTTTGTGCGGAGTCAGCGTACGTCTTTCCAGGCGGGGAGGACGGATAGGACAATCCTTCAGGAAGTGTTCGGTACTAGCACAGTACAGGCACAGATTCTCCATGCGGCGTCGTGTCCTCTCTTGAGGTGTCAGGCGAGACCGGTCGACCTGCATAGCCTCCACGGCGGGAGGCACAGGAACAGATTGCAGGGGACCAGAGGAGAGAGGAGCCGGGGAGAAGAAACGCCTCGTGCGAACAGAGTCCATATCCTGGCGGAGCTCCTGACGCCTTTCGGAAAAACGCATGTCAATGCGAGTGGCTAGGTGAATGAGTTCATGTAGATTAGCAGGGATTTCTCGTGCGGCCAGAACATCTTTAATGTTGCTGGATAGGCCTTTTTTAAAGGTCGCGCAGAGGGCCTCATTATTCCAGGATAATTCTGAAGCAAGAGTACGGAATTGTACGGCATACTCGCCAACGGAAGAATTACCCTGGACCAGGTTCAACAGGGCAGTCTCAGCAGAAGAGGCTCGGGCAGGTTCCTCAAAGACACTTCGAATTTCCGAGAAGAAGGAGTGTACAGAGGCAGTGACGGGGTCATTGCGGTCCCAGAGCGGTGTGGCCCAAGACAGGGCTTTTCCAGACAGAAGGCTGACTACGAAAGCCACCTTAGACCTTTCAGTGGGAAACTGGTCCGACATCATCTCCAAGTGCAGTGAACATTGGGAAAGAAAGCCACGGCAAAACTTAGAGTCCCCATCAAATTTATCCGGCAAGGATAGTCGTAGTCCAGAAGCTGCCACTCGCTGCGGAGGAGGTGCAGGAGATGATTGCTGAAGCTGTGGTAGTAACTGCTGTAGCATAACGGTCAGTTGAGACAGCTGTTGGCCTTGTTGCGCAATCTGTTGTGACTGCTGGGCGACCACCGTGGTGAGGTCAGCGACAACTGGCAGAGGAACTTCAGCGGGATCCATGGCCGGATCTACTGTCACGATGCCGGCTGGCAGGTAGTGGATCCTCTGTGCCAGAGAGGGATTGGCGTGGACCGTGCTCGTGGATCGGTTCTAAGTCACTACTGGTTTTCACCAGAGCCCGCCGCAAAGCGGGATGGTCTTGCTGCGGCGATAGTGACCAGGTCGTATCCACTAGCAACGGCTCAACCTCTCTGGCTGCTGAAGATAGGCGCGGTACAAGGGAGTAGACAGAAGCAAGGTCGGACGTAGCAGAAGGTCGGGGCAGGCAGCAAGGATCGTAGTCAGGGGCAACGGCAGGAGGTCTGGAACACAGGCTAGGAACACACAAGGAAACGCTTTCACTGGCACGATGGCAACAAGATCCGGCAAGGAAGTGCAGGGGAAGTGATGTGATATAGGGAAGTGCACAGGTGATAACACTAATTGGAACCACTGCGCCAATCAGCGGCGCAGTGGCCCTTTAAATCGCAAAGACCCGGCGCGCGCGCGCCCTAGGGAGCGGGGCCGCGCGCGCCGGGACAGGACTGACGGGGAGCGAGTCAGGTACGGGAGCCGGGGTGCGCATCGCGAGCGGGCGCTACCCGCATCGCGAATCGCATCCCGGCTGGAGGCGGTATCGCAGCGCCCCGGGTCAGTGGATCTGACCGGAGCGCTGCAGTGAGGAGAGTGTAGCGAGCGCTCCGGGGAGGAGCGGGGACCCGGAGCGCTCGGCGTAACACTGTGTACCTGAACTTCTGCTATCCATCCTGACTACGAACCTTGCCGCCTGCCCCCGACCTTCTGCTACGTCTGACCTTGCCTCTGCCTAGTCCTTCTGTCCCACGCCTTCTCAGCAGTCAGCGAGGTAGAGCCGTTGCTAGTGGATACGACCTGGTTGCTACTGCCGCAGCAAGACCATCCCGCTTTGCGGCGGGCTCTGGTGAACACCAGTAGCCTCTTAGAACCGGTCCACTAGCACGGTCCACGCCAATCCCTCGCTGACACAGAGGATCCACTACCTGGAAGCCGAATAGTGACAGTAGATCCGGCCATGGATCCCGCTGAGGTGCCGCTGCCAAGTCTCGCTGACCTTACCACGGTGGTCGCTCAGCAGTCGCAGCAAATTGCCCAACAAGGACAGCAGCTGTCGCAGTTGACCGCCACGTTACAGCAACTTCTGCCTCTGCTACAGCAGCAACCATCTCCTCCGCCAGCTCCTGCACCTCCTCCGCAGCGAGTGGCCGCTCCTAGCCTCCGCTTGTCCCTGCCGGACAAATTTGATGGGGACTCTAAACTCTGCCGTGGATTTTTGTCTCAGTGTTCCCTGCATATGGAGATGTTGTCGGACTTGTTTCCTTCAGAACGGTCTAAGGTGGCGTTCGTAGTAAGCCTTCTTTCAGGAAAGGCCTTGTCTTGGGCCACACCGCTCTGGGACCGCAATGATCCTGCCACAGCCACAGTCCAGGCCTTCTTCGCTGAACTCCGGAGTGTCTTCGAGGAGCCAGCCCGAGCTTCTTCTGCCGAGACTGCCCTGTTGAACCTGGTCCAGGGTAATTCTTCAGTGGGCGAGTACGCCATCCAATTTCGTACTCTTGCTTCCGAGTTATCATGGAATAACGAGGCTCTCTGCGCGACCTTTAAAAAAGGCCTATCCAGTCGCATCAAGGATGTGCTGGCCGCACGAGAGATTCCTGCCAACCTGCAAGAACTCATCCATTTAGCTACCCGCATTGACATGCGTTTTTCTGAGCGACACCAAGAGCTCCGCCAGGAAAAAGACTTAGATCTCTGGGCACCTCTCCCACAGTATCCGTTGCAATCTATGCCTGGGCCTCCCGCCGAGGAGGCCATGCAAGTGGATAGGTCTCGCCTGACCCAGGAAGAGAGGAATCGCCGTAGGGAAGAAAATCTCTGTCTTTACTGTGCCAGTACCGAGCATTTCTTGGTGGATTGCCCTATCCGTCCTCCACGTCTGGGAAACGCACGCACGCACCCAGCTCACGTCGGTGTGGCGTCTGTTGGTTCCAAGTCTGCTCCTCCACGTCTCACGATGCCCGTGCGGATTTCTCCTTCAGCCAACTCCTCCCTCTCAGCCGTGGCCTGCTTGGACTCCGGTGCCTCTGGAAATTTTATTTTGGAGTCGTTTGTTAATAAATTCCGCATCCCGGTGACCCGTCTTGTCAAGCCGCTCTACATTTCCGCGGTCAATGGAGTCAGACTGGATTGCACCGTGCGTTACCGCACAGAACCCCTCCTGATGTGTATTGGACCCCACCACGAAAGGATTGAGCTCTTCGTTCTCCCCAACTGTACCTCTGAGGTCCTCCTCGGTCTGCCGTGGCTCCGGCTTCATTCTCCCACCCTTGATTGGACCACCGGGGAGATCAAGAACTGGGACTCTGCCTGCCTTAGGAAGTGCCTCTCCCCCCCTCCCAGTCCCGTCAGGCAAGCCTCTGTGCCTCCTCATGGCTCCCGTCCTTGTGTCACCCTGCCCCGTGCCAAGCTTCACCCTCTGCCCTCCCTCCCCATTCCTACTCCTGCTGCTCTGCCTGCCGTTGAGGAAACCTTCCATTCTTTCCCGGTGTCCTCATCCCAGGGGAGGCAGTTACCGGACAAAAAAAAGGGGAGACCTAAGGGGGGGGGTACTGTTACGCCTAGCGCTCCGGGTCCCCGCTCCTCCCCGGAGCGCTCACGGCGTCTTTCTCCCTGCAGCGCCCCGGTCAGTCCCGCTGACCGGGAGCGCTGTACTGTCATGGCCGTCGGGGATGCGATTCGCACAGCGGGACGCGCCCGCTCGCGAATCGCATCCCAGGTCACTTACCCGTCCCGGTCCCCTGCTGTCTTGTGCTGGCGCGCGCGGCTCCGCTCTCTAGGGCGCGCGCGCGCCAGCTCTCTGAGACTTAAAGGGCCAGTGCACCAATGATTGGTGCCTGGCCCAATTAGCTTAATTGGCTTCCATCTGCTCCCTGGCTATATCTGATCTCTTCCCCTGCACTCCCTGGCCGGATCTTGTTGCCTTGTGCCAGTGAAAGCGTTTAGTGTGTCCAAAGCCTGTGTACCTGAACTTCTGCTATCCATCCTGACTACGAACCTTGCCGCCTGCCCCCGACCTTCTGCTACGTCTGACCTTGCCTCTGCCTAGTCCTTCTGTCCCACGCCTTCTCAGCAGTCAGCGAGGTAGAGCCGTTGCTAGTGGATACGACCTGGTTGCTACTGCCGCAGCAAGACCATCCCGCTTTGCGGCGGGCTCTGGTGAACACCAGTAGCCTCTTAGAACCGGTCCACTAGCACGGTCCACGCCAATCCCTCGCTGACACAGAGGATCCACTACCTGGAAGCCGAATCGTGACAGTAGGGCACATATTATGAAAACAGGAACATACTCAAATTGGCCGCTGAGGAGACTTCAGGTACTTTTGTACTGAAGCACGTAACATGGCTTCGTTCCTAATCTTACCCATGGCCACAATACAATATTCTTCACCTCCCCCTTACTTTTTCTAGCACCCCGGCAAAGCACAATTTCAGCAACAATGTCCTGTACACTTTTGGGCGTAATTTCGGTCACGGATTGCGACAATCCTGGACAGTTTTCTATACATATTCCTGCACAGGGGGATGACTAGTGGCACTTGCAATCACGGCATACACCCGTTTTTCATTGTGGGTGGCCTGGGTGGCTGAATTATTAAAGGCACACACCCGTATCCTGTTCGTAGGACGCCAAAAGAAATGTGGTGACTGGGGTGTTGCAGTATGTAGCAGGTGGTATAAATCCTGGGGGCAAGATGTTGTTAACCCCTTAGTGTTCGTGACGCGAGTATGTGGTTATTCCGGTATAGTAACCGCCGTCAACCAACCCAAAAATGGTTTGTAATAAAGGAATGTCCACAGCAAGGATTCTGAATAAACTGGAACTTTTACTTGAAATGTTTAGGGAACAGTCTTTACAATTATGCAGTTCCTTCAGAGGCAACCGTGACACAGGACACCTCACATGTTTGCTTGGACTTGTTATTATTGAGATATTTAGGCAGACCATTGTGCTACTGATATATTCCTTAGCTGAGGAGTAGTCACTGGATTTGTAGAGAGAATTGTAACTTACGTTTTAAAAGTGGCTGCATTTCTTTAGGCTTTGGCCTTGATGAGATGAATTTGTAGTATACAGGACTTTGTGCTTCCTTTTGAGTCCAAGAGATAAGAGAGAGTATAGAGACTACAGCCACTTATATACTAGGGGGCTGGACAAAAGCCCATTGGTTGCTAATGCTTGGAGCTCCTGTGCCCATGGAACTCTGGGTATATCACATGACAGTAGATCACATGACCAAGGAAGGTCCTATGCATTTTATACAAACTGTACAACTTTATACATATGAACTATAAAAACACATAATGAATATACACTGCATTTATGAGACAACAAGGGGGGAGCGCTGCAGGAGAGCCCTATGGACCTAAGGGACTCTTCCTGAGGGGACTTAAGGATGGTACAGGACCGGTCCTGTACCGGGAGAGCACAAAGGTTAATGTTGATTATAGAAAACTTTAATTATATAACAACTCTATTAATTTTAAGGTTAAAAATACACACTGCACACCTTGTTAATTGTAGGACACGTACATGCTGGCGTACCCACTAAATTTGAAAATGTTGTGTTAAAATAGAATAAGGCACAAAATAGTTGTGTAAGATTTTTACAGACTACGTAAATAACCCATATGTGGCACTAAAATTTTCCTTTAAAAAAAAAAAAAAAAGTAATACAGCATCATCCGATGCAGTACGCCCCAACCCAACCCCCACCCCCCCTTCCCCGTCACTCTCTAGAAACACTACTGGTAATAAAGGGTAGATAAGGAACTTTATCTACTTTTCTGATTTAAAAAAAATGCTTTTGCAAGTGGGTTTCCCGGGTTTTGCTTACGTGCAATTTATTTATCAAGGTCGTATGACTTTTTGATAGGTCGCATGTAAGAAAAAGTAAGTAAAAAAAAAAAAAAAGATAAATCTCCTTCAAAAAGTTTTTTCGGGAACTTCGTTTCTCAGCACAGACGTCTCTACCATGATATCCGTCTTCCAGAGCTTCCAAGGAGACTTCCAATAACAATACTCCAGATCACAAAAACTCTGCAGACGGCATAGATGAGGAAGGCTTCAGCAGCAGCGGAGGAGCAAGATGAGACACACAACTCGTGTTGCTTTTGGCTCCAAAGAAATGGAATCTGCATTAAGTGCAAGTTCCCACTTCAAAGGTTAGGACCATTCCCATATAATCTTACACTAAGAGCTATTCTCATACTGGCCCCACTTCATCTGTACAGCACAGTGTTTCCCAACCAGCGTGTCTCCACCTGTTACATAACTACAACTCCCAGCATGCCCTTTGGCTGTGCATGCTGGGAGTTGTAGTTATGAAACAGTAGGAGGCACACAGGCCTCACCTCCTGCTGCTGCTGCCAGTCATTTCCTGCCACCGCCAGTATGCTATCCCCGCCGCTGCACACTACATGGTCGGTACCCGCTCTCGCCCTCCAGACTAGGGGTGGAACGGGTGCCGTCAGGACAGCCCAGAAGATGCCGTGATTCTTCAGCTGGTCTCAGCCGACCAATCACCATGATCGTGAGGTGGCACCAGTGCCACCTCACTCCTGCTGGGCAATGGTGATTGGTGCTGTCTCGGACAGCACCAATCACCCATATTTCCTTGGTCACCAGTGACCCATTTGGCCTGGAAAAGCCGTGATTCACCGGTCAGTATTGACTGACGAATCACAGCGATTGCCGCCAAGGGGGGATTCCCGGGACCCCCCCCTGGGCGATATGCCGAGGTGGCTGCTTTTAGATAACAACAGCCATCCCAGTCCAATCACCGCATCCAGAGACGTGGTGATCCCAGAAGATGGCAATGCAAATGTACATTTACATTGCAGGTCCTTAAGGGGTTAAAAATAATTGTAATAATGATACTGTTTCCACCATATCCACTTATCCAGAGATATTATGCTAGAGATATATTGTCATCCTCCATTCCTGGGAATCCACCTCTCCCCTTCTACAGATCTCTGATTCCTTAATCATCCAATAGGGGGGCTTGTTTTCCCACTTATGTGCAAAATGTATCTCTAGGTGGTCAATATCTTCTGTCTCCATTACAAGCTGTATGTCCTATATGGGAAATGTGCCTTGAATTATGCAGCTCCTCGCTCACTTGTTAATGTATCAAGTGACCCAGAGCCCACCACGTGGAGGTGGCTGCATTTCGGGCTCCTCCCCACCCCCACCCCAAACCATATGTAGATCTTGTGTGACCCAATCAGCCGTCTTGTTAAATTGGTTCACATTGATCGTCAATGGCCTTTGCTGTAATACTTCTTAGCTGTGTATGTAGGAAGTAAAATGGCATCTTGAATGTGGTCATCATGCCGGTTACTGTCCGCTTGGCCATGGCCCATGCTCCAACCCAAACATTGGATACATAATTGGGCCACTTCAGTTTGCTTTTAGCATATTGCCAAGTCCGCTGCAGCCAAGACACTTTGGGCTCCGAGGCATCTTCAGAGGTTGTTGGTAAATCCATCTGGTTATCCGCCATGGTGACTGTCACATGATCGCTGTGCCTTGATTCATGTGGGTCTGAATTGTCACCTAAAGCCATGTCAATAGCCACATCTGCTCGCTGACCACGGTGCTTAATCTTCTTCCCAGGTATTTTATGGATCTCATAATATGGTGGAGTGACCTTATAATGATATAGGTTAGTATACCGCCAAAGGAAACTCGTCACGTAATGTATGAGACACACGACAGGCACAGAGAGAACTGGGATATCTGCAAAATAGCGACAGGATACAATATATTAGACCTATATTCATTCATTTATTTATGTATATATATATGTAAATACATATGTTCATATATATGTATATATATATATATACATATATATACTTTTTTTGTTAAAACTATAATGTATACGGCAAACTATCAATATTTTATAGGCTATATGCTAGAAGATTAGATGTCATGGATCACTGTATTGTCACTGTATGAAGCTTTTTTTAAACTTATGTGTGACTAAAACATTGTTATTATAATTATATTACTACTATTATTATATTATTTCACTAATATCAGAGTAGCTTCCCATGTTTTCTTTTAGAAGGCAAAATACTTAAAGCATTGATTCACAAACTGAAATCATTTATCTCACAGGAATAAACATTTGCTCAATTGCTGTAAGAGACTTAAAGGAGTACTCTGCCTCTAGACATCTTATCCCCTACCCAAAGGATAGGGGATAAGATGTCTGATTGCAGGGGTCCCACAGCTGGTACCTCAGCGATCTCTGTGCAGCACCCAGCGTTCATTCAGCATTCGACAGGGTCGCAACTTCATGGCCACGCCCCTCGTGAGGTCACACCACAACCTTCCCATAGACTTACATTGAGGGGGCGTGGCCCTAATGTCACAACCCCCGCCGCCCGCTCCAAGCGTTTGGAACAAAATGTGCCGAACGCTGGGGAAGCCCCCCTTTAAAGCCACCCAGGATAGACTGTACAAGAGAACATCAGTAACTTTACTGCACTCTACTATATTAACTTTATACTAATACATTCATGTTAAATCCATTTATAAACTGAAATTTTGGAAGTTTTCATTATTCCTACCTCTTAGCTTCATGGTCGCCGTCCTTACAGGATCCTTTTGCCTAAATAGACAAAATTCTCTTCAATTTGCAAAATAAGCGCAGGTCTAGTAGGAGAACGTGTTCACCCGCCGAACCGAGGAAATAAGTGTTAGGGATTGGATTCTACCCTGGAGAAAGTCTCTTTGATGTGTGATGTCACAGCAGATGACATCACGTGTATGTGTATCCATTGTAATGGCTGTACTGTACTTTACTTACACTATGTACAGTTATACTGGGGGTTTACAAAGGATTTGAAGATTACAGTTTTAACCCCTTCAGGGTCACAGCCCTTTTTGGTCTTGAGGACAAAGGACATTTTCATTTTTACATTTTCATTTTTTCCTCCTCCCCTTCTAAGAGCCATAAATATTTTAATTTTCCACCCAAAGACCAATATGAGTTGTTGTTTATTTTGCGACCAACTGTACTTTGTAATGTACGGTAACATAAAATGTACAGTACTATAAAAAAATATATATATATTATTTACGGCTGGAAATTGAAAAGAAAACCACAATTTGGCAACTTTTGAGGGTTTTCGTTTTTATTCACTGACATGTTCTTTTTATACTGCGGGTCAATGCTTGGGTAAACGCTTTACTCTTTTTGTACTGCTTCAAAAAAAAATCTAACTTTTTGAACAATATAAGTATGTTTTAAACTGTATGAGGGCTAATTGTTTGCTGTATACGGAAAAATAAAAAAAAAGTTATAGAGGTCAGAAGAGGACAATTTTAAACGTACTAATTTTGGTGTAAAAGTAATAATTTTTTTTAACAGAAGTAAAACAAAATCAAACCTTAATAAGCTGTGTATCAATTTAATCGTATGGATCTACAGAATATATATAAGGTGTCATTTTTACCGAAAAGTGCACTGTGTAGAATCTGAAGCCCCTAAAAAAAAAAAATCAGAATGGAGTTTTTTTTTCCCCCCTAGTTTTTCCGTAGATTTTGTGGTGAAATGATTGATGTCATTACAAAGTACAATAGGTGGCACAAAAAAACAGCCCTTATAGGACTCTGTATGTAGAAAATTGAAAGTGTTATGATTTTAAGAAGGTGAGGAGGTAAAAACTAAGTGCAAAAATGAAAAAACCTGTCCTGAAGGGGTTAAAAATATATAAATACCGTATATCCCGGCGTATAAGACGACTTTTTAACCCCAAATTTTCTTCTGAAAAGCCGGGGGTCGTCTTATACGCCGGGTATTGAGGTCCGGGATAGGAAAACTTCTGACTATCTGCCCGGGCGGGCTCCTGTGTGTAGCTGCAGGCGGGGGCCGGCCAGAGCAAGTAAAAACTAATACTGTATACTAAAAACCAGGGTGCCTCCAGCTGTTGTGAAACTACAACTCCCAGCACGGCAAAGTTGGGGGTCGTCTTATACGCCAAGTCATCTTATACGCCGGCATGGTCACTGCACCTGCACTCACATTTAAAGAAGATCTGTAGTGCTTATAACTTATCCCCCATCCTAAGGATAGGGTATAAGTTATAGATCACGGGGGGGTACGAGCGATCGGGCCCCCCGCCATCTTCTGTACGGGGCCACAGTTATGTACAGGAAAGGGGGCGTTCCGTCCCCGCTTGACGCGGCAGCGGGCACGCCCCTCCATGTATTTCTATGGGAGTCATGGAAGGGCGTGCCGGCTGCCGCGTCATGCGGGAACAGAATGCCCCCTTTCCTGTTCATTGCCACGGCCCCATACAGGAGATCGCGGGGGGCCCCAGTGCCCGGACCCCCCCGCGATTTATAACTCATCCCCTATCCTTAGGTTGGGGTATAAGTTATAAGCACTAAAGATCTCCTTTAACCTGTTGGGGACGGAGGGCATACCTATACGCCCTCCGCCCACCACCTTTCTATAATGCGGGGCCACGCCGTGGCCCAGCGTCATAGCGGGTCGGGCCAGGCCCCTAACAACAGCCGGGAGCCGATGCTAATAGCGAGCAGCACTGATCGTGGTTTCGCGCGCTATTAACCCTTTAGATGCAGCGTTCAACTTGATCACTGTCCGAACGCCAAATGACTGCTCAGTGCCTGAGATCCAGGTATGAGCAGTCAAGCGGCAGAATCATTGATCAATGGTTTCCTATGAGAAACCATTGATCAATGTAAAAGATCAGTGTGTGCAGTGTTATAGGTCCCTATGGGAGCTATAACATTGAAAAAAAAAGTGAAAAAAGCTTGAATCACCCCCCTTTTTCCGTAAAAAAAAAATCAAAAAACTGTGTAAATAAACATATATGGTATCGCCGCATGCAGAAATGTCAGAATTATAAAAATATATAGTTAATTAAACCGCACAGTCAATGGTATACGTGCAAAAAATAAGCCATCATATGGATTTTGTGGGGTTGTGATCTTTAACCCCTTCAGGACCAAGCCCATTTTGGCCTTAAGGACCAGAGCGTTTTTTGCACATCTGACCACTGTCACTTTAAACATTAATAACTCTGGAATGCTTTTAGTTATCATTCTGATTCCGAGATTGTTTTTTCGTGACATATTCTACTTTAACATGGTGGTAAATTTTTGTGGTAACTTGCATCCTTTCCTTGTGAAAAATCCTAAAATTTGATGAAAAATTTGAAAATTTTGCATTTTTCTAACTTTGAAGCTCTCTGCTTGTAAGGAAAATGTATATTACAAATAAAAAATTTTTTTATTCACATATACAATATGTCTACTTTATGTTTGCATCATAAAAGTGACGAGTTTTTACTTTTGGAAGACACCAGAGGGCTTCAAAGTTCAGCAGCAATTTTCCAATTTTTCACAAAATTTTCAAACTCACTATTTTTCAGGGACCAGTTCAGGTTCGAAGTGGATTTGAAGGGTCTTCATATTAGAAATACCCCACAAAAGACCCCATTATAAAAACTGCACCCCCCAAAGTATTCAAAATGACATTCAGTCATCATTTTAACCCTTTAGGTGTTTCACAGGAATAGAAGCAAAGTGAAGGAGAAAATTCACAATCTTCATTTTTTACACTCGCATGTTCTTGTAGACCCAATTTTTGAATTTTTACAAGGGGTAAAAGGAGAAAATGTATACTTATATTTGTAGCCCAATTTCTTTCGAGTAAGCACATACCTCATATGTCTATGTAAATTGTTCGGCGGGCGCAGTAGAGGGCCCAGAAGGGAAAGAGCGACAAGGGGATTTTGGAGAGTACGTTTTTCTGAAATGGTTTTTGGGGGCATGTTGCATTTAGGAAGCCCCTATGGTGCCAGAACAGCAAAAAACCCTCACATGGCATACCATTTTGGAAACTAGACCCCTTGAGGAACATAACAAGGAATAAGGTGAGCCTTAATACCCCACAGGTGTTTCACGACTTTGGCATATGTAAAAAAAAAAATATTTTTTTTCACTAAAATGTGTGTTTCCCCCCAAATTTCACATTTTTCCAAGGGTTAATAGCAGGAAATACCCCCCAATATTTGTAACCCCTTCTCTTCTGAGTATGGAGGTACCCCATAAGTTGACCTGAAGTGCACTATGGGCGAACTATAATGCTCAGAAGAGAAGGAGTCATATTTGGCTTTTTGAGAGCAAATTTTGCTCGGGGGGCATGTCGCATTTAGGAAGCCCCTATGGTGCCAGAACAGCAAAAAAAAAAAACACATGGCATACCATTTTGGAAACTAGACCCCTTGAGGAATGTAACAAGGAATAAAGTGAGCCTTATTACCCCACAGGTGTTTCACGACTTTTGCATATGTAAAAAAAAAAAAAAAAAAATTCCACTAAAATGTGTGTTTCCCCCAAATTTCACATTTTTGCAAGGGTTAATAGCAGGAAATACTCCCCAATATTTGTAACCCCTTCTCTTCTGAGTATGAAGGTACCCCATAAGTGGACCTGAAGTGCACTATGGGCGAACTACAATGCTCAGAAGAGAAGGAGTCATATTTGGCTTTTTGAGAGCAAATTTTGCTCGGGGGGCATATTGCATTTAGGAAGCCCCTATGGTGCCAGAACAGCAAAATAACCCCACATGGCATACCATTTTGGAAACGAGACCCCTTGAGAAATGTAACAAGGGATACAGTGAGCATTTGCCCCCCACTGGTGTCTGACAGATCTTTGGAACAGTGGGCTGTACAAGTTTTCATTTTCACGGACCACTGTTCCAAAGATCCGTCAGACACCTGTGGGGGGTAAATTCTCACTGCACCCCTCATTACATTCCGTGAGGGGTGTCGTTTCCGAAATGGGGTCACATGTGGGGTTTTTTTTTTTTTGCGTTTGTCAAAACCGCTGTAACAATCAGCCACCCCTGTGCAAATCACCTCAAATGTACATGGCGCACTCTCCCTTCTGGGTCTTGTTGTGCGCCCCCAGAGCACTTTGCACTCACATATGGGGTATCTCTGTAGTCGGGAGAAATTGCGTTACAAATTTTGGGGGGCTTTTTTCCCTTTAACTCTTGTGAAAATGTAAAGTATAGGGCAACATCAGCATGTTAGTGTAAAAAATGTAATTTGTTTTACACTAACATTCTGGTGTAGACCCCAACATTTCCTTTTCATGAAGGGTTAAAGAAGAAAAAGCCCCCCAAACCTTGTAACGCAATTTCTCCCGAGTACGGCGATACCCCATATGTCGCCCTAAACTGTTGCCTTGAAATACGACAGGGCTCCAAAGTGAGAGCGCCGTGCGCATTTGAGGCCTAAATTAGGGATTTGCATAGGGGTGGACATAGGGGTATTCTACGCCAGTGATTCCCAAACAGGGTGCCTCCAGCTGTTGCAAAACTCCCAGCATGCATGGACAGTCAACGGTTGTCCGGCAATACTGGGAGTTGTTGTTTTTCAACAGCTGGAGGCTCTGCTTTGGAAACAGTGGTGTACCGGACGTTCTTATTGGGGGAGGGGGGCTGTGTAGGGGTATGTGTATATGTAGTGTTTTTAACTTTTTATTTTATTTTATTTTGTGTTAGTGTAGTGTAGTGTTTTTAGGGTACAGTCACATGGGCGGGGGATTACAGCGAGTTTCCCAGCGCAAAATTTGCTGCATCTCAAGATGCGATAAACCCACTGTAAAAGCCTCGACCATGTGAATGTACCCTGTACATTCACAGGGGGGGGGGGGGGGTGCACCAGCTATTGCAAAACCACAACTCCCAGCATGCATGGTCTGTTAGTGCATGCTTGGAGTTATAGTTTTGCAACAGCTGGAGGCACACAGGTTAGGAAACACTGAGTTAGAAACAGACAATGTCTCCCAACCAGTGTGTCTCCAGTTGTTGCAAAACTACAACTCCCAGCATGCCCAGACAGCCAAAGGCTGTATAGGCATGCTGGGAGTTGTAGTTTTCAGACTCCTAGAAGCAGCAGTGAAGATCTTCACTGCTGCCTCTGAGGACCACATACTTACCTGTCGCTGCTCGTCCACATGGCCGGTCCCGCGCTGCTCCTCGGTCCCGCCGCTGGATCAGGTAAGTCCGCCGGTCCCCACGTGTTCCCCCCGAATGCCGCAGGTCCCCGCGAGCCCCTGCAGCCTTCGTCCCCCGTTCTGCCCGACTTCCAGGGGCGGGCAGTGCGGGGGATCTGAACTTTCACCCCAGATCACTGTGATTGGTCCACAGGGACCAATCACAGTGATCGCTGACCAGGACCATCAATGGATGGTCCTGGGGGTGAAGCAGAAGTTGTCCCCTGCTGGAAACAGCGGGACTTCTGCCAGTTAACCCGTGCGATGCTGCGCATCGCCGGGTTAACTGAATGTCATTTATAAACGCCGGGATGCGCGAACGCACTGCACAACCCGGCGTTTATATATGACATTCTGCGGGAAGGGGTTAAAAGGTAAGGAGGAAAAAACTAAAGTGCAAGAACGGGAAAACCCTCCGTACCCAAGGGGTTAATCCCTGGACATATTTTATTCATATGGTTATGCTTGTATGGGCACTTAATCTGTGATTTGTTGTTTTCATCGGTACCACATTTGTGTATATGTGATTTTTGATGACTTTTTATTCCTTTTTTTTTTTTTTTTCCGGGATGTGATCACAATTCAGCATTGGACTTTGTTATTTTTATGTTTTATGTCGTTCACCGTATGGAGTCATTAACGTTATATTTTAGTCATTCAGACTATTCTACCAAATATGTTTAAAAAAATGAATTCCCCCTCTTTTCCCATTTTACAAAAAAAAATTTTTTTTTTAAATAAAATAAAATTTTTGCAAATCTGACCACTGTCACTTTATATATGAATAACTCTGAGATGCTTTTACTTTTCATTCTTATTCTGAGATTGTTTTTTCGTGACATATTCTACTTTAACATAGTGGTAATTTTTGTCGTTACTTGAATCTTTTCTTGTTGAAAAATCCCAAAATATAGAAAATTTTGCATTTTTCTGCCTGTAAGGAAAATGGACATTCCAAATTATATATTGATTCACAAATACAATGGGGGACATTTATCAAGGGATTTAGAGCTCTTTTTTTGCTTACAAAAGTCGCAGAAAAAGTCGCATTAGCACTTAAGCAATTTTTTGTGCGACTTTTGGCTGTAAGCAAAAAGCTACAAAAAAGCGTACGAAAGTAAATTTTATTTTTTACTTTGCAATGGTCAGTGATTTATCAAGTGCGAAAGTCGCTTAAAAAGTCGCAAGCCCTCAAAAACTGCATAAATATAAGCCAGCTCGGAGCTGGCACACAAAACGGCTTTTGAGAGCAAATTTTATATTTCCCGCTGGCAGCCGTGATCACAGCTCCAGCGGGAAATATATTGCAACTGTACAAAGGAGCCCGGGCTGGCATCACTCTGCAGCCGCCCAGCTCTGTCTGATTCTAACCCCGCTACCCTAACATAAGGACACCCCCCCTTGTTTCCCACCCGCCTGCGCTGCACATCTCCCATCTGTCTGCTACCTGTTGCAAGACTACAACTCCCAGCATGTCCATACAGTGAGGGCATGCTGGGAGTTGTAGTATTGTAGCGGGCGGACAATGTGCGGCGCGGGCAGGTGGAAGACAAGGGGGGTGGGGGTTATATAAAGCAGTGTCCCCATCCCCATCATTGTATTAGGGTAGCGGGGATAGAATCGGAGGAACCCGGGCGGCTGAAGACTGATTCCAGCCTGGGCTCCTTTTAACAAACCTCGGCGCAGTGGAGTTTCTATTTCCCTTAATGTAATTTCATATTTCCCGCTGGGTCCCGTAATTGGCCAGGACCGAGCAGCCAATCACGGGAAATTTGATATTACATTAGGGACTAAAAGCTCCGCGGCTCCGCTAGATGTTAAAAGGAGCCCGGGCTGGCATCAGTCTGCACCCTCCCGGGCTCCTAAGATATCCTGCGGCACCGTGGTAAGGTGCCCGGGCTAACCTCACTTCAGCCGCCCGGGCTCCGTCAACTTTTATTTCCGCAGCGCCTGGTAAGGAGCCCAGGCTGACATAACTCAGCTGCCCCCCACGGGACTCCCACAGCCGTCAGGGAGATGTGTAGGTGCCGTCCCTGTCATCCCTCAGCACTGCGGTACACACCGAGAGATGGCAGGGACGGCTTCTGCACATCTCCCTGCCTGGCTGAGGGAGTCCCGGGCGGCTGCAGTGTTATGTCAGCCCGGGCTCCTTACTACAGCGCCGCAGAGTTTGGTGTAATTTCAAATTTCCCGCTGGGTCCCGTGTCACGTGACGACAGGAAATATGAAATTACAGTGATTCTCTGATCACTGCAGCCAAGGAGCGGAGCGCATTACCACCCGCTTCTCTGGCTGGCACGACTACAACTCCCAGCATGTCCTTACAGGAAGGGCATGCTGGGAGAGTTGTGTGCGTGGGGGGGTTGACAAGCTTGTCACCTGCCCCCCTGCCGCAAAACTACAACTCCCAGCATACCCTTACAGTAAGAGCATGCTGGGAGTTGTAGGGGGGGGGGGGGTGACAATCTCCCACACCACATGACTACAACTCCCAGCATGCCCTTACTGTAAGGACATGCTGGGAGTTGTAGTCATGTGGTGCGGGAGATGGTTACCCCCGCCCCCCCCCCCCCCCCCCACACACACACACACACACACTACAACTCCCAGCATATCCTTACTGTAAGGGCATGCTGGGAGTTGTAGGGGGGCAGGTGACAAGCCTGTCACCTGCCCTCTGCAGCACAAATACAACTCCCAGCATGTCCTTACAATAACGATATGTTGGGAGTTGTAGTGTGTGCGTGGGGGGGGGGGGGGGTAACAATCTCCCGCATCACATGACTACAACTCCCAGCATATCCTTACTGTAAGGGCATGCTGTGAGTTGTAGTCATGTGAGGCGGGAGATTGTCACCCCCCCTACAACTCCCAGCATGCTCTTACTGTAAGGGCATGCTGGGAGTTGTAGTCAGGCGCGGACGGGTGACAATAAATGTATTAACCTATTTTTCTTTTTTTCTCCTCATTTCAGATCCATGTATCCTGTGGACTACTTCGGATTTGGTGGACTGCTTCAATGACCAGCGTCTTTTTTAACCCCTTCCCG
Organism: Hyla sarda; assembly: GCF_029499605.1. Lineage (NCBI taxonomy): Eukaryota > Metazoa > Chordata > Amphibia > Anura > Hylidae > Hyla > Hyla sarda. The sequence continues at coordinate 473,341,509 of NC_079190.1, forward strand.
CAGAATGTCATATATATACGCGGGTTGTGCAGTGCGTTCGGGCATCCTGGTGTTTATAAATGACATTCAGTTAACCCGGCGATGCGCAGCATCGCTCGGGTTAACTGGCAGAAGTCCCGCTGTTTCCAGCAGGGGACAACTTTGATGGTCCTGGTCAGCGATCACTGTGATTGGTCCCTGTGGACCAATCACAGTGATCTGGGGTGAAAGTTCAGATCCCCCGCACTGCCCGCCCATGGAAGTCGGGCAGAACGGGGGACGATGGCTGCGGGGGCTCGCGGGGACCTGCGGCATAGGGGGGGAACATCAGGGGAACGGCGGCCTTACCTGGCGGGACCGAGGAGCAGCGGCAGGACCGGCCACGTGGACAAGCAGCGACGGGACCGGCAGGTAAGTATATGGTCCTCAGAAGCAGCAGTGAAGATCTTCACTGCTGCTTCTAGGAGTCTGAAAACTACAACTCCCAGCATGGCTAGACAGCCTTTGGCTGTCTGGGCATGCTGGGAGTTGTAGTTTTGCAACATCTGGAGGGCCCCAGTTTGGAGACCATTGTATAATGGTCTCCAATCTGTGCTCTTCCAGCTGTTGCAAAACTACAACTCCCAGTATGCACTGACTGTCCAGGCATGCTGGGAGTTTTAGTTCAGCAACATCTAGCCCTTCAGATGTTGCCGAACTACAACTCCCAGCATGCCCTTCAGCTGTCTGGGCATGCTGGGAGTTGTAGTTTTGCAACAACTGGAGACACACTGGTTGGGAAACATTGTCTGTTTCTAACTCAGTGTTTCCTAACCTGTGTGCCTCCAGCTATTGCAAAACTATAACTCCCAGCATGCACTAACAGACCATGCATGCTGGGAGTTGTGGTTTTGCAACAGCTGGTGCACCCCCCCCCCCTGTGAATGTACAGGGTACATTCACATGGGCGAGGCTTTTACAGTGGGTTTCTCGCATCTTGAGATGCAGCAAATTTTGCGCTGGGAAACTCGCTGTAATCCCCCGCCCATGTGACTGTACCCTAAAAACACTACACTACACTACACTAACACAAAATAAAATTAAAAGTTAAAAACACTACATATACACATACCCCTACACAGCCCCCCTCCCCCAATAAGAACGTCTGGTACGCCACTGTTTCAAAAGCAGAGCCTCCAGCTGTTGAAAAACAACAACTCCCAGTATTGCCGGACAGCCGTTGACTGTCCACGCATGCTGGGAGTTTTGCAACAGCTGGAGGCACCCTTTTTGGGAATCACTGGCGTAAAATACCCCTATATCCACCCCTATGCAAATCCCTAATTTAGGCCTCAAATGCGCACGGCGCTCTCACTTTGGAGCCCTGTCGTATTTCAAGGCAACAGTTTAGGGCGACATATGGGGTATCGCCGTACTCGGGAGAAATTGCGTTACAAGGTTTGGGGGGCTTTTTCTTCTTTAACCCTTCATGAAAAGGAAATGTTGGGGTCTACACCAGAATGTTAGTGTAAAAATTTTTGATTTTTTACACTAACATGCTGATGTTGCCCTATACATTTTCAGAAGAGGTAAAAGGGAAAAAAGCCCCCCAAAATTTGTAACGCAATTTCTCCTGACTACAGAGATACCCCATATGTGAGCGCAAAGTGCTCTGGGGGCGCACAACAAGGCCCAGAAGGGAGAGCGCACCATGTACATTTGAGGTGATTTGCACATGGGTGGCTGATTGTTACAGCGGTTTTGACAAACGCAAAAAAAACAAAACCCCACATGTGACCCCATTTCGGAAACGACACCCCTCACGAAATGTAATGAGGGGTGCAGTGAGAATTTACCCCCCCCACAGGTGTCTGACGGATCTTTGGAACAGTGGTCCGTGAAAATGAAAACTTGTACAGCCCACTGTTACAAAGATCTGTCAGACACCAGTGGGGGGCAAATGCTCACTGTACCCCTTGTTACGTTCCTCAAGGGGTCTCGTTTCCAAAATGGTATGCCATGTGTTTTTTTTTTGCTGTTCTGGCACCAGAGGGGCAAAAATTTGAAATTTGGGGGGAAACACACATTTTAGTGGAAAAATTATATATATTTTTTTTACATATGCAAAAGTCGTGAAACACCTGTGGGGTAATAAGGCTCACTTTATTCCTTATTACAATCCTCAAGGGGTCTAGTTTCCAAAATGGTATGCCATGTGTTTTTTTTTTTTTTTTTTGCTGTTCTGGCACCATAGGGGCTTCCTAAATGCGACATGCCCCCCGAGCAAAATTTGCTCTCAAAAAGCCAAATATGACTCCTTCTCTTCTGAGCATTGTAGTTCGCCCATAGTGCACTTCAGGTCAACTTATGGGGTACCTCCATACTCAGAAGAGAAGGGGTTACAAATATTGGGGGGTATTTCCTGCTATTAACCCTTGGAAAAATGTGAAATTTGGGGGGAAACACACATTTTAGTGAAAAATCTAAAAAAAATTTACATATGCAAAAGTCGTGAAACACCTGTGGGGTATTAAGGCTCACCTTATTCCTTGTTATGTTCCTCAAGGGGTCTAGTTTCCAAAATGGTATGCCATGTGAGGTTTTTTTGCTGTTCTGGCACCATAGGGGCTTCCTAAATGCAACATGCCCCCCAAAAACCATTTCAGAAAAACTTACCCTCCAAAATTCCCTTATCGCTCTTTCCCTTCTGAGCCCTCTACTGCGCCCGCCGAACACTTTACATAGACATATGAGGTATGTGCTTACTCGAGAGAAATCGGGCTACAAATATAAGTATACATTTTCTCCTTTTACCCCTTGTAAAAATTCAAAAATTGGGTCTACAAGAACATGCGAGTGTAAAAAATGAAGATTGTGAATTTTCTCCTTCACTTTGCTTCTATTCCTGTGAAACACCTAAAGGGTTAAAATGATGACTGAATGTCATTTTGAATACTTTGGGGGGTGCAGTTTTTATAATGGGTCTTTTGTGGGGTATTTCTAATATGAAGACCCTTCAAATCCACTTCAAACCTGAACTGGTCCCTGAAAAATAGTGAGTTTGAAAATTTTGTGAAAAATTGGAAAATTGCTGCTGAACTTTGAAGCCCTCTGGTGTCTTCCAAAAGTAAAAACTCGTCACTTTTATGATGCAGACTTAAAGTAGACATATTGTATATGTGAATAAAAAAATTTATTTATTTGTAATATACATTTTCCTTGCAAGCAGAGAGCTTCAAAGTTAGAAAAATGCAAAATTTTCAAATTTTTCATCAAATTTTAGGATTTTTCACAAGGAAAGGATGCAAGTTACCACAAAAATTTACCACTATGTTAAAGTAGAATATGTCACGAAAAAACAATCTCGGAATCAGAATGATAACTAAAAGCATTCCAGAGTTATTAATGTTTAAAGTGACAGTGGTCAGATGTGCAAAAAACGCTCTGGTCCTTAAGGCCAAAATGGGCTTGGTCCTGAAGGGGTTAAACCTGTTTAATGTTAATGAGAGTGTTTTTTTGGAATAAATTTTTTTGAAACGTGTTTTTTTTTTAATTACTTGAAAGGCTTAGTAGTGGAAGCTGTCTAATAGACGGAATCCATTACTAAGCCTATGCTTAGTGTTAGCCCCCAACACAGCTAGCGCTAACCTCCAATTATTACCCCAGTACCCACCGCCACAGGGGTACCGGGAAGAGCCGGTGCCAATAGGCCCGGAGCATCAAATATGGCGCTCCTGGGCCTAGGCGGTAACGGGCTGGCATTAATTAGGCTGGGGAGGGCCAGTGACAATGGTCCTCGCCCACCCTGGTATCATCAGGCTGTTGCTGCTTGGTTGGTATTTGGCTGAAAATAAAAATAGGGGGAACCCTATGCGTTTTTTTTTTTTAATAATTATTCATGCAAAACAAAGATAAGGTTCCCCCTATTTTTATCCAAATACCAACCAAGCAGCAACAGCCTGATGTTACCAGGGTGGGCAAGGACCATTGTTATTGGCCCTCCCAAGCCTAAATAACACCAGCCTGTTACCGCCTAGGCCCAGGAGCGCCATATTTGAGGCTCTGGGCCTGGTGGTACCGCCTCCTCCCAGCACCCCTCTGGTGGTGGGTACCGGGGAAATAATTGGGGGTTAGCGCTAGCTGTTTTGGGGGCTAATGCTAAGCCTCAGCTTAATAATGGACTCTGTCTATAATACTGCTTCCACTACTAAGCCTGCCAAGTAAATAAAAAAAACAACACATTTAAAAAAAAATGTATTCCAAAAAAACACTCCCCCAAAAGTCCTCATTCACCATTTTATTAACATTAAACCAAAAAAATGCTAATCACTGCACTCCCCTGAATCTAAAGTAATCCACAAGATACACGGATCTGAAATGAGAAGAAAAAAAATGAATTAGTACATTTAGGGTAAAAAAAAGTGGTAAAAAGGGTAAAAAAAACAACATACATACCGTATATACTCGAGTATAAGCCGAGTTTTTCAGCACGATTTTTCGTGCTGAAAACACCCCCCTCGGCTTATACTCGAGTGACCTCTCCGCCCTCAGTGGTCTTCAACCTGCGGACCTCCAGATGTTTCAAAACTACAACTCCCAGCAAGCCCGGGCAGCCATCGGCTGTCCAGGCTTGATGGGAGTTGTAGTTTTGAAACCTCTGGAGGTCCGCAGGTTGAAGACCACTGCGGCCTTCGACATCATCCAGCCCCCCTCTCACCCCCTTTAGTTCTGTACTCACCTCCGCTCGGCGGGACGGTGCTCCGCTGGTCCGGTGCTGCAGGACTGTCCGGTGGGAGGTCGTCCGGTGGGATAGTGGTTCCGGGCTGCCATCTCAAGGCAAGGCAAGGCAACGCCTCTATTTCGGGCCCGAAGCGCGGAGAAGAGGCCCCCCCGGTGAAGATGGCCCCCCCGGTGAACCACTATCCCACCGGACGACCTCCCCACCGGACAGTTCTGCAGCACCGGACCAGCGGAGCACCGGACCAGCGGAGCACCGTCCCGCCGAGCGGATGTGAGTACAGAACTAAAGGGGGTGAGAGGGGGGGCTAGATGATATTGAAGGCCGCAGTGGTCTTCAACCTGCGGACCTCCTGAGGTTTCAAAACTACAACTCCCAGCAAGCCCGGACAGCTGATGGCTGCCCGGGCTTGCGGGGAGTTGTAGTTTTGAAACCTCTGGTGGTCCGCATAAGACCACTGTATCAGACATTGACAAGCGGTGATGATGAAGGTGGGGGGGGGGGCTGATGACAAGGGGATGATGACAAGGGGATGATGAAGGGGGGTGTGTGGGATGATAACAAGGGGATGATGAAGGGGGGGTGGGATTATGACAAGGGGATGATGAAGGGAGTGGGGATGATGACAAGGGGATGATGACAAGGGGATGATGTTTTGGGGGTGTGGGATTATGACAAGGGGATGATGAAGGGAGTGGGGATGACGACAAGGGGATGAGGACAAGGGGATGATGAAGGGGGGGTGTGGGATTATGACAAGGGGATTATGAAGGGGGGTGGGGATTATGAAAAGGGGATGATGACAAGGGGATGATGAAGGGGGTGGGGATGATGACAAGGGGATGATGAAGGGGGGTGTGTGGGATGATGACAAGGGGATGATGAAGGGGGGGTGTGGGATGATGACAAGGGGATGATGAAGGGGGGGTGATGACAGGCGGTGATGATGAAGGGGGGGATGATGACAGGCGGTGATGATGAAGGGGGAATGATGACAGGCGGTGATGATAAAGGGGGGATGATGACAGGCGGTGATGATGAAGGGGGGATGATGACAGAGTGATGATGAAGGGGGGATGATGACAGGCGGTGATGATGAAGGGGGGATGATGACAGGGTGATGATGAAGGGGGTGTTAATGATGGGGGTCTGGATGATGACAGGGGGGATGATGTATTTCCCACCCTAGGCTTATACTTGAGTCAATAACTTTTCCTGGGATTTTGGGGTGAAATTAGGGGCCTCAAGCCGGGTCGGCTTATACTCGAGTACATACGAGAGAGATATATATATATATATATATATATTTATATATATATATATATATATATATATATATATATATATAATATATATATATAATATATATATATATATATATATATAGATAAAAAATGTCAAAGCTGCAAAATTGTGTTCTGTGGTCATTTATTGGTTTTTGCTTATGTGTGCAAAAAAAAAAATGGTATTCAAAAGTGATTTATTGGTTTTTGCTTATGTAAGCCAAATTTATCAACCCCCTGTGGTAGTTTAATAATGTGTCACACAAAGCAAAACCAAAAGCAAGAAAAAAATGCCAACAGAACTCGATTACCAAAGCAACAATGATAAATGTCCCCGAATATGTCTACTTTATGTTTGCATCGTAAAGTTTTCATGTTTTTATTTTTTTTTAAGACATTAGAGGGCTTCAAAGTATAGCAGCATTTTTTCAAACTTTTCACGAAAAATAAAAAATCTGAATTTTTCAGGGACCAGTTAAGTCTGAAGTGGATTTGAGGGGCCTTTCTGTGAGAAATATACCACAAATGACCCCATTGTAGAAACTGCACCCCTCAAAGTATTCAAATGCCATTAAGAAAGTTTGTTAACCCTTTAGGTGTTTCACAGGAACAGCAGCAAAGTGGAGGAGAAAAATTAAGATTTCCATTTTTTATACTAACATGTTCATGTGGCCCAATTTTTTTTCACATTTTTGTAAGGGTTCTTAGGAGAAAAAGTCCCACAAAATTTGTAGCCCAACTTCTCTTGAGTATGGAAATACCTCATATATTGACGCAAAGTGCTCTGTGGGCTCACAACATGGCTCAAAAGGGAAAGAGCAACTGTGGGATTTTAGAGGGTGAATATTGCTGAAATGTTTTTGGGGGGCATGTTGCATTTAGCAAGCCCCCATGGTGTCAGAAAAGCAAAAAAAAAAAAAAACACATGGCACACTATTTGGGAAACGACACCCCTCCAGGAACGTAACAAGGGGTACAGCGAACCTTAACACCTCACGTGAAAAATTAGATTTTTATATCCCTTGTTATGTTCCATGAGGGATGCAGTTTCCAAAATGGGGTCACATGTGGGTATTTTTTTTGTGTGTTTATGTCAGAACCGTTGCAACTATCAGCCACCTCTGTGCAAATCACCAATTTAGGCCTTAAATGTACATATTGCGCTCTCACTCCTGAGCCTTGTTGTGCATCCGCAGAGCATTGTACGCCCACATATGGGGTATTTCCGTACAAATTTTGGGGGTCTTTTTTGAAAATAAAAAGTATGGGACAACACCAGCATGTTAGTGTAAAAAAACATACTGGTGTAGACCCCAACTTTTCCATTTCATAAGGGGTAAAATTAGAAAAAGCCCCCAAAATATGTAACGCAATTTCTCCCGAGTACGGAAATACCCCATATGTGTCCCTAAACCGTTTCCTTGAAATATGACAGGGCTCCAAAGTGAGAGAGCGCAATGCGCATTTGAGGACTAAATTAGAGATTTGCATAGGGGAGGACCCAGATGCAAGCATTACAATTGACTCTGCTACCATAAATACCCTACAGCAGTGTTTCCAAAACAGGGTGCCTCCAGCTGTGGCAAAACTCCCAGCATGCCTGGTCAGTCAATGGCTGTCCGGCAATGCTGGAAGTTGTTGTTTTGCAACAGTCGGAGGCTCCTTTTTGCAAACAGTGCCGTACCAGACGTTTTAAATTTTTATGGGGGTCAAACCTCCAGCTGTTGCAAAACTTCAACTCTCAACATGGACTCAGAGACCGTGCATGCTGGGAGTTGTAGTTTTGCCACAGCTGGAGGCCCACCAGTGAGGACAGCCGTGTTAGGGAACAGATAAACTCAGTGCTTCCCCACCAGGGTGCCTCCAGCTGTTACAAAACAAACACTCCCTGCATAAACGGTCTGTCAGTGCATGCTGGGAGTTGTAGTTTTGCAACAGCTGGAGGCACACTGGTGGGGAAACACTGAATTAGGTTCTGTTACCTAACTGTGTTTCGTCACCAGTGTGCTTCTTGCTGTGGCAAAACTACAACTCCCAGCATGCACTGATGGCCAAAGGACATGCTGGGAGTTGTAGTTATGCAACAGCTTGAGGCACGTGTGGTGCCTGTTTATAGGTCCCCATAGCCATAGCCAGAGTCCCTAGGACGTCGGGGTCCTTTTGTATAGTCTGGGCTTGCTGGGAGTTGTAGTTTTGAAACCTCTGGAGGTCCGAAGGGTTGAAGACCACTGCGGCCTTCAACATCATCCAGCCCCCCCTCTCACCCCCTTTAGTTCTGTACTCACCTCCGCTCGGCGGGACGGTACTCCGCTGGTCCGGTGCTGCAGGACTGTCCGGTGTGGAGGTCGTCCGGTGGGATAGTGGTTCAGGGCTGCCATCTTCACCGGGGGGGCCTCTTCTTCGCGCTTCGGGCCCAGAATAGTCACGTTGCCTTGACGACAACGCAGGGGGATGTTCATTACCAACGTCCGTCTGCGTCGTCGTCAAGGCAACGCCTCTATTTCGGGCTCGAAGCGCGGAGAAGAGGCCCCCCGGTGAAGATGGCAGATGTATAAACGATAACTTCCAGCATGGCAAGTCAGCAGTTTGCTGTTTGTGCATGCTGGGAGTTGTAGTTTTGCAACATCTGGAGGGCCACAGTTTAGAGATCACTGCACAGTGATCTCCAAACTGTGGCCCTCCAGATGTTGCAAAACTACAAATCCCAGCATGCCCTGACAGCCAACAGCTGTCTGGGCATGCTGGGAGTTGTAGTTTAGCAACAGAAATCACTGCATGGTGACAATCAGATGTCCAAGACAGCTGATGTCCCCTAGACAGGAGCACTAGGATGGGTATGGGGGGGTTATAGGGGTCTGTTTGATGTTTTATTTCACACAGAGCTCACACAGCTCCAATCTCCTCACAGATCTCCCTACACTGAGGAGATCGGAGCTGTGAAAGGCAGTTTTTTTCAACTGCCTCTGTTGTGATTGGTCAATCTGGATTGATTGACCAATCACAACAATCAGGGGGCCAGGCCATCCATGGGGAGACCCGCGGACGATGTCTGTGATGATCAGCTGTCTATGAAAGCTGAAGTCACTTCAATGTCACAGCATGTTTCCATGTTTACATGCTGTGACAGTTTAGCTTCAGGACGAGCCGGCTCATCTAACGCGGCAAGTACTCGCTGATTAGGACGATCAATTAATACTGATCGGTAATATCGACAATCTACTTCTCTGGTCTGCCAACGTTACAAAATGTGGGCTCAAAACTGAGCAAAAAAGCCCCCAGAGTACGGATATTCATGGTGCGGCATAGTATGTTTTTAGTACTTTTTTTATTTCTGAGGACGGTGGATGGGTTTTTGCGGGATAGTTGGAGTGCAGCTATTTAGTGCCAGGCAGGCTAGTTAGGGTGTCACCAGATGCGGTACCCCCCCCCCCCCTGTCACTCTCTAGCAATGCTACTGGTAATAAAGGGTAGATAAAGAACTTCAGCTATTTACATAAGGGAAAACTTTTCTGCTTTAACCCCTTAAGGATCGAGGTCATTTTGGCCTTAAGGACCAGAGCATTTTTTGCACATCTGACCACTGTCACTTTAAGCATTACTAACTCTGGGATGCTTTTACTTATGAAGTTGATTCCGAGATAGTTTTTTCGTGACATATTCTACTTTATCATAGTGGTAAGTTTTCGTCAATACTTGCATCATTTCTTGGTAAAAAATTCAAAAATTTTAAAATGTTGCTTTTTTTTTAACCTTGAAGCTCTCTGCTTGTGAGGAAAATAGACATACCAAATAAATTATATGTTGATTCACATATACAATCTCTTCATGTTTGCATCATAAAGTTGACATGTTTTTTTTTTACTTTTGGAAGACATCAGTGGGCTTCAAAGTTCAGCAGCAATTTTCAAATTTTTCTCAAAATTTTCAAAATCTGAATTTTTCAGGGACCAGTTCAGATTTGAAGTGGATTTGAGGGGTCTTCATATTAGAAATACCCCATAAATTACCCCATTATAAAAACTGCACCCATCAAAGTATACAAAATTATATTCAGAATGTTTGTTAACCCTTTAGGTGTTTAACAGGAATAGCAGTAAGTTTAAGGAGAAAATTGAAGACCCAGTATTTACACCCCACTGGCGTTTGACAGATCTTTGGAACTGTAAGCTGTGCAAATGAAAAATTACATTTTTCATTTTCAAGGACCACTGTTCCAAAAATCTGTCAGACACCTGTGGGGCGTAAATGCTCACTGTACCCCTTATTACATTACTTGAGGGGTGTAGTTTCCAAAATGGGGTCACATGTGGGAGGGGTCCATTGTTCTGGCTCTATGGGGGCTTTGTAAACACACGTGGCCTTCAATTCCGGACAAAATTTATCTTCAAAAGCCCAATGGTGCTCCTTCTCTTCTGAGCATTGTAGTTCACCCGCAGAGCACTTTACATCCACATATGGGGTATGTTCTTACTCAGAAGAAATGGGGTTACAAATTTTGGGGGGCTTTTTCATATTTTCCCTTGTGAAAATGAAAAATTTAGGTTAACACCAGCATATTATGTTTAGTTTTTTTTTTCTCATTTTCCCATCCAAATTTAATGAAAAATTTTCAAACACCTGTGGGGTGTTAAGGCTCACTGTACCCTTTGTTACGTTCCATGAGGGGTGTAGTTTCCAAAATGAGCCGCTGTAAAATCAGCCACCCCTGTGCAAATCACCAAATTAGACCTCAAATGTACATAGTGCGCTCTCACTCCTGAGCCCTGCTGTGCGTCCGCAGAGAATTTTACGCCCACATATGGGGTATTTCCGTGCTCAGGAGAAATTGCGTTACAAATTTTGGGGGTCTTTTTTTCCTTTACCTGCTTGTGAAAATAAAAAGTAGGGGGCAACGCCAGCATGTTAGTGTAAACATTTTTATTTTTTTACATTAACAGGCTGGTGTAACCCCCAACTTTTCCTGTTCATAAGGGGTAAAAGGAGAAAAAGCCCCCCAAAATTTGTAGTGCAATTTCTCCAGAGTACGGAAATACCCCTTATGTGGCCCTAAACTGTTTCCTTGAAATACGACTGGGCCCCGAAATGAGACAGCGCCTTGCGCATTTGAGGACTACATTAGGGATTGCATAGGAGTGGACATAGTGGTATTCTACGCCAGTGATTTCAAACAGGGTGCCTCCAGCTGTTGCTAAACTCCCAGCATGCCTGGACAGTGAGCGGCTGTCCGGAAATGCTGGGAGTTGTTGTTTTGCAGCAGCTGGAGGATCTGTTTTGGAAACACGGCCATACGATACGTTTCTCATTTTTATTGGGGGGGGGGGGAGACAGTGTAAGGGGGTGTATATGTAGTGTTTTACCCTTTATTATGTAGTGTAGTGTTTTTAGGGTACATTCGCACTGGCGGAGGTTTACGTTGAGTTGCCCACTAGGAGTTTGGGCTGTGGCGAAAAATTTGCCGCAGCTCAAACTTGAAGCAGAAAACTCACTGTAAACTCGCCCATGTGAATGTACCCTGTACATTCACATGGGGAGTTAAACCTCCAGCTGTTTCAAAACTACAACTCCCAGCATGCACTGACAGACCATGCATGCTGGTAGATGTACTTTAGCAATAGCTGGAGTCACACTGGTTGGAAAACCTTCAGTTAGGTTCTGTGACCTGACTCAGTACTTTCCAAACAGTGTGCCTCCAGCTTTTGCAAGACTACAATTCCCAGCATGTACTGATCGCCGAAGGGCATGCTGGGAGACGTAGTTATGCAACAGCTGGAGGTACGCAACTACAACTCCCAGCTTGCCGAGACAGCTGTTTGCTGTTTGGGCATGCTGGCATTTGTAGTTTTGCAACAGCTGGAGGGTCACAGTTTAAGAGATCGCTGTACAGTGATCTCCAAACTGTGGCCCTCCAGATGTTGCAAAACTACATATCCCAGCATGCCCAGACAGCAAACTGCTGTGTAGGCATGCTAGGAGTTGTAGTTTTGCAACTTCTGGAGGGCTCCAGTTTAGAGACCACTGTATAGTGGTCTCAGACTGTAGACCTCCAGATGTTGCCAGGCAACTCACCAGCTTCCGTAGGATCCAAGGAGCCGCATCGTCGTTCTCCTCTTCTGCCGCCGATCACCCCCATTGATCACCGCCTTCTACCGCCGCCCATGAGTAATTAAACTTCGGCGGCGGTCCCTGTCAGTTTCCCCATTCTGCCCTGCCTACTGTGGGTGGGCAGAACAGGGAAACCGAAAGTTAACCCCCCCGCCCCCAATTTGCTATTGGTCGTCGCTTCTTGATGACCAATAGTAGGGATAGGAGGGGTGGCACCCATGCCACCTCACTCCTATCCCTTCAGGGGGATCGTGGATGTCTCGGACAACCGATATCCCCCTTATATTCCGGGTCACCATAGACCCATATGACCCGGAATTGGCGACATGTTGCACGGGATGCCTGCTGAATGATTTCAGGAGGCATCCCAGTCCAGTCCCCAACCGGTGCGCGGCGGGGACCTGAATTCCCACGGGCGTATGTATACGCTCTGGATACTTAACGATAAAAAAACCCAGGGTGTATCCATACGCCCTGGGTCCTTAAGGAGTTAAGGGGTTAATAATAATAATAGTAATAAAAATAATGATACTGTTTCTACCATATCCACTTATCCAGAGATATTATGCTAAAGTTATATTGTCATCCTCCATTCCTGGGAATCCACCTCTCCCCTTCTACAGATCTCTGATTCCTTAATCATCCAATAGGGGGGCTTGTTTTCCCACTTATGTGCAAAATTTGTTTCCATGTGGACAATATCTTCTGTCTCTATTACAAGCTGTATGTCCAATATGGGAAATGTGCCTTGAATTATGCAGCTCCTCGCTCACTTGTTAATGTATCAAGTGACCCAGAGCCCACCACGTGGAGGTGGCTGCATTTCGGGCTCCTCCCCACCCCCACCCCAAACCATATGCAGACCTTGTGTGACCCAATCAGCATCTTGTTAAATTGGTTCACATTGATCGTCAATGGCCTTTGCTGTAATACTTCTTAGCTTTGTATGTAGGAAGTAAAATGGCATCTTGAATGTGGTCATCATGCCGGTTACTGTCCATTTGGCCATGGCCCATGCTCCAACCCACACATTGGATACATAATTGGACCACTTCAGTTTGCTTTTAGCATATTGCCAAGTCCGCTGCAGCCAAGACACTTTGGGCTCCGAGGCATCTTCAGAGGTTGTTGGTAAATCCATCTGGTTATCCGCCATGGTGACTGTCACATGATCGCTGTGCCTGGATTCATGTGGGTCTGAATTGTCACCTAAAGCCATGTCAATAGCCACATCTGCTCGCTGACCACGGTGCTTAATCTTCTTCCCAGGTATTTTATGGATCTCATAATATGGTGGAGTGACCTTATAATGATATAGGTTAGTATACCGCCAAAGGAAACTCGTCACGTAATGTATGAGACACACGACAGGCACCGATAGAACTGGGATATCTGCAAAATAGCGACAGGATACAATATATTAGACCTATATTCATTCATTTATTTATGTATATATATATATATATGTAAATACATATGTTCATATATATGTATATATATATATATATATATATATATATGTGTATATATATATATATATATATATATATACATATATATATATATATATATACTTTTTTGTTAAAACTGTAATTTATACAGCAAACTATAAATATTTTATAGGCTATATGCTAGAAGATTAGATGTCATGGATCACTGTATTGTCACTGTATGAAGCTTTTTTTAAACTTGTGTGTGACTAAAACATTGTTATTATAATTATATTACTACTATTATTATATTATTTCACTAATATCAGAGTAGCTTCCCATGTTTTCTTTTAGAAGGCAAAATACTTAAAGCATTGATTCACAAACTGAAATCATTTATCTCACAGGAATAAACATTTGCTCAATTGCTGTAAGAGACTTAAAGGAGTACTCTGCCTCTAGACATCTTATCCCCTACCCAAAGGATAGGGGATAAGATGTCTGATTGCAGGGGTCCCGCAGCTGGTACCTCAGCGATCTCTGTGCAGCACCCAGCGTTCATTCAGCATTCGACAGGGTCGCAACTTCATGGCCACGCCCCTCGTGAGGTCACACCACAACCTACCCATAGACTTACATTGAGGGGGTGTGGCCCTAATGTCACAACCCCCGCCGCCCGCTCCAAGCGTTTGGAACAAAAAGTGCCGAACGCTGGGGAAGCCCCCCTTTAAAGCCACCCAGGATAGACTGTACAAGAGAACATCAGTAACTTTACTGCACTCTACTATATTAACTTTACACTAATACATTCATGTTAAATCCATTTATAAACTGAAATTTTGGAAGTTTTCATTATTCCTACCTCTTAGCTTCATGGTCACCGTCCTTACAGGATCCTTTTGCCTAAATAGACAAAATTCTCTTCAATTTGCAAAATAAGCGCAGGTCTAGTAGGAGAACGTGTTCACCCGCCGAACCGAGGAAATAAGTGTTAGGGATTGGATTCTACCCTGGAGAAAGTCTCTTTGATGTGTGATGTCACAGCAGATGACATCACGTGTATGTGTATCCATTGTAATGGCTGTACTGTACTTTACTTACACTATGTACAGTTATACTGGGGGTTTACAAAGGATTTGACGATTACAGTTTTAACCCCTTCAGGGTCACAGCCCATTTTGGTCTTGAGGACAAAGGAAATTTTCATTTTTACATTTTTCATTTTTTCCTCCTCCCCTTCTAAGAGCCATAAATATTTTAATTTTCCACCCAAAGACCAATATGAGTTGTTGTTTATTTTGCGACCAACTGTACTTTGTAATGTACGGTAACATAAAATGTACGGTACTATAAAAAAATATATATATATTATTTACGGCTGGAAATTGAAAAGAAAACCACAATTTGGCAACTTTTGAGGGTTTTCGTTTTTATTCACTGACATGTTCTTTTTATACTGAGGGTCAATGCTTGGGTAAACGCTTTACTCTTTTTGTACTGCTTCAAAAAAAAATCTAACTTTTTGAACAATATAAGTATGTTTTAAACTGTATGAGGGCTAATTGTTTGCTGTATACGGAAAAATAAAAAAAAGTTATAGAGGTCAGAAGAGGATAATTTTAAACGTACTAATTTTGGTGTAAAAGTAATAATTTTTTTTTAACAGAAGTAAAACAAAATCAAACCTTAATAAGCTGTGTATCAATTTAATCGTATGGATCTACAGAATAAATATAAGGTGTCATTTTTACCGAAAAGTGCACTGTGTAGAATCTGAAGCCCCTAAAAAAAAAAAATCAGAATGGAGTTTTTTTTTTTTCCCTAGTTTTGCCGTAGATTTTGTGGTGAAATGATTGATGTCATTACAAAGTACAATAGTTGGCACAAAAAAACAGCCCTTATAGGACTCTGTATGTAGAAAATTGAAAGTGTTATAATTTTAAGAAGGTGAGGAGGAAAAAACTAAGTGCAAAAATGAAAAAAACTGTCCTGAAGGGGTTAAAAATATATAAATACCGTATATCCCGGCGTATAAGACGACTTTTTAACCCCAAATTTTCTTCTGAAAAGCCGGGGGTCGTCTTATACGCCGGGTATTGAGGTCCGGGATAGGAAAACTTCTGATTATCTGCCCGGGCCGGCTCCTGTGTGTAGCTGCAGGCGGGGGCCGGCCAGAGCAAGTAAAAACTAATACTGTATACTAAAAACCAGGGTGCCTCCAGCTGTTGTGAAACTACAACTCCCAGCACGGCAAAGTTGGGGGTCGTCTTATACGCCAAGTCATCTTATACGCCGGCATGGTCACTGCACCTGCACTCACATTTAAAGAAGATCTGTAGTGCTTATAACTTATCCCCCATCCTAAGGATAGGGTATAAGTTATAGATCACGGGGGGGGGGGGGGGGGGGGGTCCGAGCGATCGGGCCCCCCGCCATCTTCTGTACGGGGCCACAGTTATGTACAGGAAAGGGGGCATTCCGTCCCCGCTTGACGCGGCAGCGGGCACGCCCCTCCATGTATTTCTATGGAAGTCATGGAAGGGCGTGCCGGCTGCCGCGTCATGCGGGAACAGAATGCCCCCTTTCCTGTTCATTGCCACGGCCCCATACAGGAGATCGCGGGGGACCCCAGTGCTCGGACCCCCCCGCGATCTATAACTCATCCCCTATCCTTAGGTTGGGGTATAAGTTATAAGCACTAAAGATCTCCTTTAACCTGTTGGGGACGGAGGGCATACCTATACGCCCTCCGCCCACCACCTTTCTATAATGCGGGGCCACGCCGTGGCCCAGCATCATAGCGGGTCGGGCCAGGCCCCTAACAACAGCCGGGAGCCGAGGCTAATAGCGAGCAGCACTGATCGTGGTTTCGCGCGCTATTAACCCTTTAGATGCAGCGTTCAACTTGATCACTGTCCGAACGCCAAATGACTGCTCAGTGCCTGAGATCCAGGTATGAGCAGTCAAGCGGCAGAATCATTGATCAATGGTTTCCTATGAGAAACCATTGATCAATGTAAAAGATCAGTGTGTGCAGTGTTATAGGTCCCTATGGGAGCTATAACATTGAAAAAAAAAAGTGAAAAAAGCTTGAATCACCCCCCTTTTCCCGTAAAAAAAAAATCCAAAAACTGTGTAAATAAACATATATGGTATCGCCGCATACAGAAATGTCGGAATTATAAAAATATATAGTTAATTAAACCGCACAGTCAATGGTATACGTGCAAAAAATAAGCCATCATATGGGAAAAAAAAAACTTTTTTAGAAAAAAGTGTGAGGGGAGTGCTACTAAAATATAACTTTTAACCCCTTCCCGACCTATGACATACCTGTACGTCATGGGTGGCAAGGTGTTCCCGACCCATGACATACAGGTACGTCATGGACATTACTGCCGCTACTCGCGGCATCCCGCAGCGCCCGGAAAGATGGTGGCTATCACTGATAGCCAGCCATCTTACCATGCGACCACGGGGGGTTTCGTCCCCCACCCCCCCCCAGCGATCGCTGCTATCAGCTGGTCAAATCTGACTAGCTGATAGCAGCGTTTCGCTATCAGAATACTTAGCAGCGCGGTGTGTGAGTCCCGATCACGGGGATCGGGACACACACCGCTCTGCTAAGTGTCCCTGACCCGTCCCCCGGCGTCACTTACCTGTCGGAGCGGTGTCCCGAGCGGTCCCGGCGTCCTCCGTGCGGTCCCGGCGTCCTCCATGCGGTCCTGGCTGCGCTGCGTCCCGGAGGTGAGTTTCCGGCAGCAGGGCAGCATCTTCATTGGCAGCAGTGAGATCGCCGTAAAGCGATCTCACTGCTGCCTCTGAGAGTTTCAAAACTGCAGTTGTAGTTTTGCAACATCTGGAGGTCCTCAGTTTGGAGACCACTGTATAATGGTCTCCAATCTGTGCTTTTCCAGATGTTGCAAAACTACAAATCTCAGCATGCTCAGTCTGTCCAGGCATGCTGGGAGTTGTAGTTCTCTAACATCTGGAAGAGCACAGATTGGAGACCATTATACAGTGGTCTCCAAACTGTGGACCTCCAGATGTTGCAAAACTACAACTCCCAGCATGCCCAGACTGCCCAAGCATGCTGGAAGTTGTAGTTCGGCAACATCTGATCCTTCAGATATTGCCGAACTACAACTTCCAGCATGCCTTGGCAGTCTGGGCATGCTGGGAGTTGTAGTTTTGCAACAACTGGAGGCACACTAGTTGGGAAACATTGTCCGTTTCCTACCTCAGTGCCTCCAGCTGTTGCAAAACTATAACTCCCAGCATGCACTGACAGACCATGCATGCTGGGAGTTGTAGTTTTGCAACAGCTGGAGGCACACTGGTTTGGAAACACTAAGTTTGGTTGCAAAACACTTGAAAGTTTATTACTTAACTTAGTGTTTCCAAACCAGTGTTCCTCCAGCTGTTGCAAAACTACAACTCCCAGCATGCACGGACAGCCAAAGGGCATGCTCGGAGTTTGCAACAGCTGGATGTTTGCCCCCTCCCCCCAATGTGAATGTACAGGGTACACTCACATGGGCAGAGGTTTACAGTGAGTGCTGCAAGTTTGAGATGGCGCAAATTTTGCGCTGCAGCTCAAACTTCCAGCGGCAAACTTGCTGTGAACCTCTGCCCATGTGACTGTACCCTAAAAACACTACACTACACTGACACTAACCTAAAATAAAAAGTAAAAAACACTACATATACACATACCCCTACACAGCCCCCCTCCCCCAAAAAAATGAAAAACGTCTGGTACACCACTGTTTCCAAAACGGAGCCTCCAGCTGTTGCAAAATAATAACTCCCAGTATTGCCGGACAGCCATTGACTGTCCAGGCATGCTGGGAGTTTTGCAACAGCTGGAGGCACCCTGTTTGGGAATCACTGGCGTAGAATACCCCTATGTCCACCCCTATGCAAATCCCTAATTCAGGCCTCAAATGCGCATGGCGCTCTCTCACTTTGGAGCCCTGTCGTATTTCAGGGCAACAGTTTTGGGACACATATGGGGTATCGCCGTACTCGGGAGAAATTGCCTTACAAATTTTGGGGGGCTTTTCTTCTTTAACCCCTTATGAAAAGGAGAAGTTGGGGTCTACACCAGCATGTTAGTATAAAAAAAAAAAATTTTTACACTGACATGCTGGTGTTGCCCTATACTTTTCATTTTCACAAGAGGTAAAAGGGAAAAAAGACCCTCTAAATTTGTAACGCAATTTCTCCTGAGTACGGAGATACCCCATATGTGGGCGCAAAGTGCTCTGGGGGCGCACAACAAGGCCCAGAAGGGAGAGTGCACCATGTACATTTGAGGCGATTTGCACAGGGGTGGCTGATTGTTACAGCAGTTCTGACAAACGCAAAACAATAAATATCCACATGTGACCCCATTTTGGAAACTATACCCCTCACGGAATTTAATAAGGGGTGCAGTGAGCATTTACACCCCACTGGTGTATGACAGATTTTTGGAACAGTGGTCTGTGAAAATGAAAAATTTAATTTTTGATTTGCACAGTCCACTGTTTCAAATATCTGTCAAACGCCAGTGGGGTGTAAATGCTCACTGCACCCCTTATTAAATTCCATGAGGGGTGTAGTTTCCAAAATGGGGTCACATGTGGGGGGGGTCCACTGTTCTGGCACCATAGGGGCTTCCTAAATGGGACATGCCCCCCAAAAACCCTTTCAGAAAAACTCACTCTCCAAAATCCCATTGTCGCTCCTTCCCTTCTGAGCCCTCTACTGCGCCCGCCGAACACTTTACATACGCATATGAGGTATTTCCTTACTCGAGAGAAATTGGGTTACCAATTTTAGGGAGATTTCTCTCCTTTTACCCCTTGTAAAAATTCAAAAATTGGGTCTACAAGAAAATGCGAGTGTAAAAAATGAAGATTTAGAATTTTCTCCTTCACTTTGCTGCTATTCCTGTGAAACACCTAAAGGGTTAAAACACTAACTGAATGTCATTTTGAATACTTTGGGGGGTGCAGTTTTAATAATGGGGTCATTTATGGGGTATTTCTAATATGAAGATCCTTAAAATCCACTTCCAACCTGAACTGGGCCCTGAAAAATTACGATTTTGAAAATCTTGAGAAAAATTGGAAAATTGCTGCGGAACTTTGAAGCCCTCTGGTGTCTTCCAAAAGTAAAAACTTGTCAATTTTTTAATGCAAACACAAAGTAGACATATTGTATATGTGAATCAATATGTAATTTATTTGGAATATCCATTTTCCTTTCAAGCAGAGACTTTCAAAGTTAGAAAAATGCTAAATTTTCAAAATTTTCATGAAATTTTTAGATTTTTTACCAAGAAAGGATACAAATATCAGTGAAATTTTACCGATAACATAAAGTAGAATATGTCACGAAAAAACAATCTCGGAATCAGAATGATAAGTAAAAGCATTCCAAAGTTATTAATGTTTAAAGTGACAGTGGTCAGATTTTCAAAAAATGCCCAGGTCATGAAGGTGAAAATGGGCTGGGTCATGAAGGGGTTAATATAATAATTTTAAAATACACCACTGAAGTGATTGTGAACCAATACCATCTTAAAAACTGATACACAGGATCCACTCTAGGTTACCACCCGTATGGTGGATTTACCAGTATTCAGAGCGCCACCAATCCGGTGGATTTATATGAATATATACCGTTCTCAGATATATATCGTTCTCTACGCGTTTCTGCCCTAGTCTAGAGCGTCATCAGGAGAACTTCATATATATAGAAAGTCTCAACAATGTGGAAAATGTTTGAGATAAGGAGATAACAATGGCGTCACTCAATATATAAACATAGATAAATGCATGTAGCACCCCTGTAATAAGTGCCACTATGCTGGTGTAATTGATCTGCATGTGGCACCCCGATACTAGGTGCCACTATGCGGGTGTAATTACAGCGGATCCAAAGGAGATAACCTATAAAGAAGATACATAAAGCCAGTCAGACCATATGATCAGGTACAATATAATATCCTTTCATGTATAGGGCTCTCACTCACAGTCCGTGGTCCGTCTCCCAGTACCTAAAGAAAGAATACAACAAATATCCCTGTAAGGAGTTGCTGCGCGGCACCTGCAAAAAAATAGCGGTATCGCCGCCACTCGTTACTCACAGTCCGCTGATGTAACTGCCAATTACAGGATCCCGGAAGGTGCGCAAACCCGCAATGGCGGGGAGCCAGTAAAAGTCCGACCGGCTTCTATGCGCTGCCATGCCGCGATCCTTGGCGTCTGGCGTCATATCCTGGCACCCCAGCGTGACGTCATCCGTTCCCGCCTCTCTCTGACGCCCATAGGGGGCGGGACTAAGTACCGCTCGTCACTTCTGTATTCGGGGCCAGGTATGTTAGAATGTGATTTGCGGCTAGAGGAGTAAATACATTAACTCCTCAGTGACCGGCACCAATTATGATCACATGCTAGAATACTGGACAGCCTAAAATTGGAGCTTATTAGGAGATGCTACCCAAATATATATAAATTCATTGCTACTAAGCACCTCTAAGTGGCCCTATATGGTGGAGAGGTGGGGTTTAATGTTGGAGCCATACGGAATACATCTTTGAGGGGTAGATATTATATTTAGGTTAATAAATAAATAAACATCAGTGGAGAGGACCGGGACGCTAAGGTGCCTAATTTAATAATACAGGCACTGGGTCCCTCAATCTTTGAAAACAACCCGGACAAATCCACTGATGTAATATTCTCAAAGGGATTCCCTAAAGAATGGCTCATCTCCAAACCCCCCTCTCTTTGAACAAAAAGGCAAGGGGTTGTGAGGCCCCTGTTTCAGTTCACTAAAATTCCCAGGGAATGCCCCTATTCTTAAGTGGATATCTGTGAACCTCCAAAACAGATCAGAGTATACAATTAGCCAACTGAGAAAGAATTGTGTTCCTAGCCAACTAAGCAATAATAGATAAATTTAGAAAATTGTATTATAAAGGGGGGAAGATACAGTTAGGTATTGACCTGACAAAGTGGGGATGATACAGTTGGGGAGGCTATCAGGGAATAATGGAGTGGCATTAAAACTGGGCCTAGGGAACCTGATCTTACCCTATGCTAACTGATGCCCTGATCCCTAGGCAGTGTTATCGCCCTAATAAGGGCGGACCCTGCTCTCGTACCTCCTACTTGTCCTGTCACTCCCTTACTAGTTTGGTGACACTAGCTGATAGATCTACTAAGATCTCCACTTACTGCCTACTGGTCACCATAACCAGTATCATCCCCACATGGCCTGACCTATAAAAAGGGAGCAAAACTTAATTGGTCATTGAGACCTATAGGTTCCATCGTACCCATTTCGTATATAAGTCTGCACTCCTTCTGGAGTAAAAGTTTATCAAAATCACCCCCTCTTGGAGATGGATGAATTTGTTCTAATCCAATGAACATAAGATGATCATAGCAGCCACTATGTACGGAATTCATATGGCGAGCCAGGGAGGTATCTCTATTGTTTCTGACATCTCCCAGATGTTCTAACACTCTTTTCTTAAAAGGTCGGAATGTTTTCCCTATGTATCTTTTATGGCATGGACAAATTGCCAAGTAAATTATACCACAAGTGCTACAGTTAATGAAGCTACGAATGGTATGTATTTTACCTGTCCTCTCATAGAGAATTTCTTTAGTTTTTATCATGTTAGGGCACGCCTTACAATGTCCACAGGGAAAGTTACCAATTATAGGTGTTTTATTAAGCCAAGTGCTCCCTTTAGATGGTATAGGGGGGAGATGGCTATGTGTTACTAAATCCCCTATATTCCTACCTCTCCGATATGTGATCTGGGGTTTGTCCGATACTGTGTCCCTCAGATCAGGATCCATCCGTAGAATCCTCCAATGTTTCTCAAGTATTCCTCGTATCATTGGAGAAGCATGATCAAAGGTGGCAATCACACGTGTAGGCTGTATCATCTGGTCTGTCTGTTTGGGGGTCAACAGGTTTTCCCTGGGAGTTTTAAGGGCATTTTGATAAGCTGATCTTAAGATGTAGTCCGGATACCCTCTATTTCTGAATCTCTGTCTGAGATCCATTGCTTCCCTCAGGAAATCCTGTTTGTCAGAACAGTTCCTCCTGAGGCGGAGGTACTGCCCCCTCGGGATACCCCTTTTGAGGGGTCCCGGGTGGCAGCTTTCCCACCTCAGGAGGCTGTTCGTGGACGTCACTTTTCTATGTATGGTGGTCCGCAGTTTACCCTTAGGAGTTTTTTGGATTGAGATGTCCAAGAATGGGATATGTGAGTCATGGTATTCATATGTAAATGCAAGTCCTAGACTATTATGGTTCAGTAATCTCAGGAATTCTTTAAACTCATCAGTGCTGCCCTGCCACAATATAAAAATATCATCTATAAAACGCGCCCAAACTAGGGCACGTTCACTAAAATATTCCCTTTCTTCGACAAAGACTTGGGTGGCCTCCCACCAGCCCAGAGTGAGATTAGCATAACTGGGGGCACTAGGGCTCCCCATTGCAGTCCCTCTGAGCTGGTGGAAGTAAGTCCTGTCGAAGAGAAAATAATTATGTGTGAGTGTGAACCTCAATATTTCCAGGACAAATTCATTGTGTAATCTCATCTGTATGCCCCGTTGGGATAAGTAATGCGAGACTGCTGCTAGTCCAATATCATGCGGGATAGATGAATATAACGACTCCACGTCAATGCTAGCCAGCAACACATCCTGTTCCACCTCTATTCCTTCCATTTTATTAAGGAGATCCATCCTGTCTCTTGTGTATGAAGGGAGGGCTAATACGAATTCTCTAAAAATTTGATCAATATATATCCCGAGATTCTGTCCCAGACCTCCTATGCCCGCCACTATGGGTCTCCCTTTTAGAGGGTTAGTCCCTTTGTGGACCTTTGGGAGGGCATAGAAGGTGGGGACAGTAACGGATTTGGGCAGCAAAAATTTAAATTCCGAGTCACTGATGAGTTTTCGTTCCTTAGCTATAGATAGTATTTTAGTAAGTTCTTTTTTATATTTGGAAGTAGGGTCTCCCGATAATGTTTCATAAGTAAGGCTATCTTTTAATAGTCTATTGCACATATCTATGTATTGTGTTCGATCCATGACTATAATGTTACCCCCCTTATCTGCGGCTTTGATGACCAATTTATCATTCTTCTGTAGTTGTTTGATAGCCAACTTCTCTTGATATGAGAAGTTGGTCCGATCCTGAGGTATGGAGGGAAGATTCAGGTCCTCTATATCTCTGATCACCAAATCCAGAAACACATCTATACAGGATGTTTCGCCTGTAGGAGGGAATACTTTACTTTTTAACTTACAGGTAGTAAATGGTCCTTCACCTCTTGATCTATGGTTGTCATCTAATAATGATGCTAGATCTCTTGTGGCTGGTAGATCATTTATACCGATACCTAACTCCAAACATTCCTTTCTGTCTCGTGTTTTAAAGAATTTTTGCCATTTTAGTCTACGCCCAAACAGATGGAGGTCCTTAATCAAATTGAATTGGTCAAATGTGACCGTGGGTACAAATGAGAGACCCTGTGCAAGGACCCCGATTTGTTCCTGGGATAGTTGTTGTTTGGATAGATTCACCACTTGTAATGAGGATCTATCAACTCCTGTATTTAGACTCTGGGTTCTCTGGTTCGGGTGGGGTAAGGATCTCGACTCTGGTCCTTGTATTCCCCCCCTAAAAAATGCCCAGCAGAGGATGAAGGCAAAGAGCCCGTATCCGACCATTCCTGATTGTGGTTAGATTTCTTTTTATAGTTCCCACGTCCACGGGAGTTACCCCGCGTACCTCGCGCGCGGTAGGGTGCTCCTCCTCGTTTACCGCGTGCTGGAGCTCTGTCTCCTTCACCAGGCTCGGTATCCGAGGAGGAAATCTCAGTCTCAGTCTCCCGAGGTGTGGGTACTCTGGACAATACGGTGTAAGCTCTATTATCTCTGAATTCCTGTAAGTCCCTGATGAATTGTAAGTGTTTCCTTTCTTTTAATTGATACTGAAAACGTTCCAATATATTTTTGGTATGTGTTTCTTTGTTATTAAATTCTGGGTCGTCCTTAAATCTTAATACAGTATCTCGTTGCTCATTCAATTTAGCTTCTGCTACCGTTAGTCTAGTTTTTTCTTCCTCCAACAATATTTGAATGAATTTCAGCGAGGTGGCTGTAGCTTCAGTTTCCCACTTTTTTAATACTGTTGTTGTTCTAAGTCTGGGTGCCGGTAACACCGGAATTCTCAGACCTCGGGGAACTATGTTATGTCTTAAGTAGTTTTCAAATGTTTGGATTTCCCAGAATGAAACTGCATAATCTTTATAACAAGAGACAAGGTCCCTAAGGGCTACTTTCAGAGAGGGTGTGTATTTAGGCTGTGAGTACATTCGCTCCGAAAACACTTCTTTTGCTTCCGTGAGCCAATCTGCCAAATTTGGTGATCCAGTGACCAAACTAGCCATCACATAAACAGATTCCAAAAATTTTGTATGCAGAATGATTTAGCTGACCTACAAGGGGTCATATCATCTCCCAGCATCAGAAATGCAAAAAAAAAACTTTTTTAGAAAAAAGTGTGAGGGGAGTGCTACTAAAATATAACTTTTAATATAATAATTTTAAAATACACCACTGAAGTTATTGTGGACCAATACCATCTTAAAAACTGATACACAGGATCCACTCTAGGTTACCACCCGTATGGTGGATTTACCAGTATTCAGAGCGCCACCAATCCGGTGGATTTATATGAATATATACCGTTCTCAGATATATATCGTTCTCTACGCGTTTCTGCCCTAGTCTAGAGCGTCATCAGGAGAACTTCATATATATAGAAAGTCTCAACAATGTGGAAAATGTGTGAGATAAGGAGATAACAATGGCGTCACTCAATATATAAACATAGATAAATGCATGTAGCACCCCTGTACTAAGTGCCACTATGCTGGTGTAATTGATCTGCATGTGGCACCCCGATACTAGGTGCCACTATGCGGGTGTAATTACAGCGGATCCAAAGGAGATAACCTATAAAGAAGATACATAAAGCCAGTCAGACCATATGATCAGGTACAATATAATATCCTTTCATGTATAGAGCTCTCACTCACAGTCCGTGGTCCGTCTCCCAGTACCTAAAGAAAGAATACAACAAATATCCCTGTAAGGAGTTGCTGCGCGGCACCTGCAAAAAAATAGCGGTATCGCCGCCACTCGTTACTCACAGTCCGCTGATGTAACCGCCAATTACAGGATCCCGGAAGGTGCGCAAACCCGCAATGGCGGGGAGCCAGTAAAAGTCCGACCGGCTTCTATGCGCTGCCTTGCCGCGATCCTTGGCGTCTGGCGTCATATCCTGGCACCCCAGCGTGACGTCATCCGTCCCCGCCTCTCTCTGACGCCCATAGGGGGCGGGACTAAGTACCGCTCGTCACTTCTGTATTCGGGGCCAGGTATGTTAGAATTTGATTTGCGGCTAGAGGAGTAAATCATATGGAGCCATCATATAGAGGAAAAAACGAAAGTGCAAGAACGGGAAAACCCTCCGTACCCAAGGGGTTAACCCCTGGACATGTTTTATTCATATGGTTATGCTTGTATGGGCACTTAATCTGTGATTTGTTGTTTTCATCAGTACCACATTTGTGTATATGTGATTTTTGATGACTTTTTATTCCTTTTTTTTTTTTTCCGGGATGTGATCACAATTCAGCATTGGACTTTGTTATTTTTATGTTTTATGTCGTTCACCGTATGGAGTCATTAACGTTATATTTTAGTCATTCAGACTATTCTACCAAATATGTTGATTTATTTTATTTTAAAAAAAATTTTTTTTTATAAAATGGGAAAAGAGGGGGAATTCATTTTTTATTGGAGGAGGCACTTATTCCCTTTATTAAACTGTAACAGTTAATAGCTATATTTAGATTTTTAACCCCTTAAGGATTCAGCTCATTTTCACCTTAACAACACGGCCCTTTTTTGCAAATCTGACCACTGTCACTTTATATATGAATAACTCTGGAAGGCTTTTACTTTTCATTCTGATTCTGAGATTGTTTTTTCGTGACATATTCTACTTTAACATAGTGGCAATTTTTGTCGTTACTTGCATCTTTTTTTGGTCAAAAATCCCAAAATTTTGAAAATTTAGCATTTTTCTGCCTGTAAGAAAAATGGACATTCCAAATTATATATTGATTCACAAATACAATGGGGGACATTTATCAAGGGATTTAGAGCTCTTTTTTTGCTTACAAAAGTCGCACAAAAGGTCGCATTAGCACTTAAGCAATTTTTTGTGCGACTTTTGGCTGTAAGCAAAAAGCTACAAAAGAGTGTACGAAAGTAAATTTTATTTTTTACTTTGCAGTGGTCAGGGAATTATCAAGTGCGAAAGTCGCATAAAAAGTCGCAAGCCCTCAAAAACTGCGTAAATGTAAGCCAGCTCGGAGCTGGCACACAAAACGGCTTTTGAGAGCAAATTTTATATTTCCCGCTGGCAGCCGTGATCACAGCTCCAGCGGGAAATATATTGCAACTGTACAAAGGAGCCCGGGCTGGCATCACTCTGCAGCCGCCCAGCTCTGTCTGATTCTAACCCCGCTACCCTAACATAAGGACACCCCCCCTTGTTTCCCACCCGCCTGCGCTGCACATCTCCCATCTGTCTGCTACCTGTTGCAAGACTACAACTCCCAGCATGTCCATACAGTGAGGGCATGCTGGGAGTTGTAGTATTGTAGCGGGCGGACAATGTGCGGCGCGGGCGGGTGGAAGACAAGGGGGGTGGGGGTTATATAAAGCAGTGTCCCCATCCCCATCATTGTATTAGGGTAGCGGGGATAGAATCGGAGGAACCCGGGCGGCTGAAGACTGATTCCAGCCTGGGCTCCTTTTAACAAACCTCGGCGCAGTGGAGTTTCTATTTCCCTTAATGTAATTTCATATTTCCCGCTGGGTCCCGTAATTGGCCAGGACCGAGCAGCCAATCACGGGAAATTTGATATTACATTAGGGACTAAAAGCTGCGCGGTTCCGCTAGATGTTAAAAGGAGCCCGGGCTGGCATCAGTCTGCACCCTCCCGGGCTCCTCAGATATCCTGCGGCGCCGTGGTAAGGTGCCCGGGCTAACCTCACTCAGCAGCCCCCCACGGGACTCCCACAGCCGTCAGGGAGATGTGTAGGTGCCGTCCCTGTCATCCCTCAGCACTGCGGTACACACCGAGAGATGGCAGGGACGGCTTCTGCACATCTCCCTGCCTGGCTGAGGGAGTCCCGGGCGGCTGCAGTGTTATGTCAGCCCGGGCTCCTTACTACAGCGCCGCAGAGTTTGCTGTAATTTCAAATTTCCCGCTGAGTCCCGTGTCACGTCACCCGGCAGGAAATATGAAATTACAGTGATTCTCTGATCACTGCAGCCAAGGAGCGGAGCTCATTACCACCCTCTTCCCTGGCTGGCACGACTACAACTCCCAGCATGTCCTTACAGGAAGGGCATGCTGGGAGAGTTGTGGGGGGGGGGGGGGGTGACAAGCTTGTCACCTGCCCCCCTGCCGCACAACTACAACTCCCAGCATGCCCTTACAGTAAGAGCATGCTGGGAGTTGTAGGGGGGGGATGACAATCTCCCACACCACATGACTACAACTCCCAGCATGCCCTTACTGTAAGGACATGCTGGGAGTTGTAGTTGTGTGGCAGGTGACAGGCTTTTCACCTGCCCCCCTACAACTCCCAGCATGCCCTTACAGTAAGGATATGCTGGGAGTTGTAGTCATGTGGTGCGGGAGATGGTTACCCCTGCCCCCCCCCCCCCACACACACACTACAACTCCCAGCATATCCTTACTGTAAGGGCATGCTGGGAGTTGTAGGGGGGCGGGTGACAAGCCTGTCATCTGCCCTCTGCCGCACAAATACAACTCCCAGCATGTCCTTACAATAACGATATGCTGGGAGTTGTAGTGTGTGTGTGTGGGGGGGGGGGGCGGGGGTAACAATCTCCCGCACCACATGACTACAACTCCCAGCATATCCTTACTGTAAGGGCATGCTGTGAGTTGTAGTCATGTGGTGCGGGAGATTGTCAACCCCCCTACAACTCCCAGCATGCTCTTACTGTAAGGGCATGCTGGGAGTTGTAGTCAGGCGCGGACGGGTGACAATAAATGTATTAACCTATTTTTCTTTTTTTCTCCTCATTTCAGATCCATGTATCCTGTGGACTATTTCGGATTTGGTGGACTGCTTCAATGACCAGCGTCTTTTTTAAACCTGTTTAATGTTAATGAGAGTGTTTTTTGGAATAAAATTTTTTGAAACGTGTTGTGTTTTTTTTTTTTTTAATTACTTGAAAGGCTTAGTCTAATAGACGGAATCCATTACTAAGCCTATGCTTAGTGTTAGCCCCCAACACAGCTAGCGTAACCTTCAATTATTACCCCGGTACCCACCGCCACAGGGGTGCCGGGAAGAGCCGGTACCAATAGGCTCGGAGCATCAAATATGGCGCTCCTGGGCCTAGGCGGTAACAGGCTGGCATTAATTAGGCTGGGGAGGGCCAGTAACAATGGTCCTCGCCCACCCTGGTAACATCAGGCTGTTGCTGCTTGGTTGGTATTTGGCTGAAAATAAAAATAGGGGGAACCCTATGCGTTTATTTTTATTTTTTTATAATTATTCATGCAAAACAAAGATAAGGTTCCCCCTATTTTTATCCAAATACCAACCAAGCAGCAACAGCCTGATGTTACCAGGGTGGGCAAGGACCATTGTTACTGGCCCTCCCAAGCCTAAATAACACCAGCCTGTTACCGCCTAGGCCCAGGAGCGCCATATTTGAGCCTCTGGGCCTGGTGGTACCGGCTCCTCCCAGCACCCCTGTGGTGGTGGGTAACGGGGAAATAATTGGGGGTTAGCGCTAGCTGTTTTGGGGGCTAATGCTAAGCCTCAGCTTAATAATGGACTCTGTCTATAATACTGCTTCCACTACTAAGCCTGCCAAGTAAATTAAAAAAAACAACACATTTAAAAAAAAATGTATTCCAAAAAAACACTCCCCCAAAAGTCCTCATTCACCATTTTATTAACATTAAACCAAAAAAATGCTAATCACTGCACTCCCCTGAATCTAAAGTAATCCACAAGATACACGGATCTGAAATGAGAAGAAAAAAAATGAATTAGTACATTTAGGGTAAAAAAAAAAGTGGTAAAAAGGGTAAAAAAAAAAACATAACATACCGTATATACTCGAGTATAAGCCGAGTTTTTCAGCACGATTTTTCGTGCTGAAAACACCCCCCTCGGCTTATACTCGAGTGACCTCTCCGCCCTCAGTGGTCTTCAACCTGCGGACCTCCAGATGTTTCAAAACTACAACTCCCAGCAAGCCCGGGCAGCCATCGGCTGTCCAGGCTTGATGGGAGTTGTAGTTTTGAAACCTCTGGAGGTCCGCAGGTTGAAGACCACTGCGGCCTTCGACATCATCCAGCCCCCCTCTCACCCCCTTTAGTTCTGTACTCACCTCCGCTCGGCGGGACGGTGCTCCGCTGGTCCGGTGCTGCAGGACTGTCCGGTGGGAGGTCGTCCGGTGGGATAGTGGATCCGAGCTGCCATCTTCACCGGGGGGGGGGGCCTCTTCTCCGCGCTTCGGGCCCGGAATAGTCACATTGCCTTGACGACAATGCAGGGGGACGTTCATTACCAACGTCCGTCTGCGTCGTCATCAAGGCAACGCCTCTATTTCGGGCCCGAAGCGCGGAAAAGAGGCCCCCCCGGTGAAGATGGCAGCCCGGAGTACAGAACTAAAGGGGGTGAGAGGGGGGGGCTAGATGATATTGAAGGCCGCAGTGGTCTTCAACCTGCGGACCTCCAGAGGTTTCAAAACTACAACTCCCAGCAAGCCCGGACAGCCGATGGCTGCCCGGGCTTGCTGGGAGTTGTTGTTTTGAAACCTCTGGAGGTCCGCAGAAGACCACTGTATCAGACTTTGACAAGCGGTGATGGTGAAGGTGGGGGGGGGGGGCTGATGACAAGGGGATGATGACAAGGGGATGATGAAGGGGGTGGGGATGATGACAAGGGGATGATGACAAGGGGATGATGAAGGGGGGGGTGTGGGATGATGACAAGGGGATGATGAAGGGGGGGTGATGACAGGCGGTGATGATGAAGGAGGGGATGATGACAGGCGGTGATGATGAAGGGGGAATGATGACAGGCGGTGATGATGAAGTTTGAATGATGACAGGCGGTGATGATGAAGGGGGGATGATGACAGGCGGTGATGATGAAGTTTGAATGATGACAGGCGGTGATGATGAAGGGGGGATGATGACAGGCGGTGATGATGAAGGGGGGATGATGACAGGGTGATGATGAAGGGGGGATGATGACAGGCGGTGATGATGAAGGGGGTGTTAATGACGGGGGTCTGGATGATGACAGGGGGGATGATGTATTGAGTCAATAACTTTTCCTGGGATTTTGGGGTGAAATTAGGGGCCTCGGCTTATATTCGGGTCGGCTTATACTCGAGTATATACGGTGTGTGTGTGTGTGTGTGTGTGTGTGTGTGTGTGTGTGTGTGTGTGTATATATATATATATATATATATATATATATATATATATAAAAATTCAAAGCTGAAAAATTGTGTTCTGTAGTCATTTATCGGTTTTTGCTTATGTGTGCAAAAAAAAAATGGTATTCAAAAGTGATTTATTGGTTTTTGCTTATGTAAGCCAAATTTATCAACCCCCTGTGGTAGTTTAATAAATGTGTCACACAAAAGCAAAACCAAAAGCAAGAAAAAAATGCCAACAGAACTCGATTACCAAAGCAACAATGATAAATGTCCCCGAATATGTCTACTTTATGTTTGCATCGTAAAGTTTTCATGTTTTTACTTTTTTAAGACATTAGAGGGCTTCAAAGTATAGCAGCATTTTTACAAACTTTTCACGAAAAATAAAAAATCTGAATTTTTCAGGGACCAGTCAAGTCTGAAGTGGATTTTGAGGGGCCTTTCTGTGAGAAATATACCACAAATGACCCCATTGTAGAAACTGCACCCCTCAAAGTATTCAAATGCCATTAACAAAGTTTGTTAACCCTTTAGGTGTTTCACAGGAACAGCAGCAAAGTGGAGGAGAAAAATTAAGATTTCCATTTTTTATACTAACATGTTCATGTAGCCCAAATTTTTTTACATTTTTGTAAGGGTTCTTAGGAGAAAAAGTCCCACAAAATTTGTAGCCCAACTTCTCTTGAGTATGGAAATACCTCATATATTGACGCAAAGTGCTCTGTGGGCCCACAACATGGCTCAAAAGGGAAAGAGCAACTGTGGGATTTTAGAGGGTGAATATTGCTGAAATGGATTTTGGGGGGCATGTTGCATTTAGCAAGCCCCCATGGTGTCAGAACAGCAAAAAAAAACAAAAAAAAAAACACATGGCACACTATTTGGGAAACGACACCCCTCCAGGAACGTAACAAGGGGTACAGCGAACCTTAACACCTCACAGGTGTTTGACAGGTTTGCATTGAAGTTGGACTTGAAAGTGAAAAATTAGATTGTTATACCCCTTGTTATGTTCCATGAGGGATGCAGTTTCCAAAATGGGGTCACATGTGTTTTTTTTTTTTTTTTTGTGTGTTTATGTCAGAACCGTTGCAACTATCAGCCACCTGTGCAAATCACCAATTTAGGCCTCAAATGTACATAGTGCGCTCTCACTCCTGAGCCTTGTTGTGCATCCGCAGAGCATTGTACGCCCACATATGGGGTATTTCTGTACAAATTTTGGGGGTCTTTTTTGAAAATAAAAAGTATGAGACAACACCAGCATGTTAGTGTAAAAAAACATACTGGTGTAGACCCCAACTTTTCCATTTTATAAGTGGTAAAATTAGAAAAAGCCCCCAAAATTTGTAACGCAATTTCTCCCGAGTACGGAAATACCCCATATGTGTCCCTAAACCGTTTCCTTGAAATATGACAGGGCTCCAAACTGAGAGAGCGCCATGCGCATTTGAGGACTAAATTAGGGATTTGCATAGGGGAGGACCCGGATGCA
This sequence comes from Hyla sarda, assembly GCF_029499605.1. Lineage (NCBI taxonomy): Eukaryota > Metazoa > Chordata > Amphibia > Anura > Hylidae > Hyla > Hyla sarda. The sequence continues at coordinate 473,374,128 of NC_079190.1, forward strand.
AGCATTACAATTGACTCTGCTACCATAAATACCCTACAGCAGTGTTTCCCAAACAGGGTGCCTCCAGCTGTGGCAAAACTCCCAGCATGCCTGGTCAGTCAATGGCTGTCCGGCAATGCTGGAAGTTGTTGTTTTGCAACAGCCGGAGGCTCCTTTTTGCAAACAGTGCCGTACCAGACGTTTTGAATTTTTATAGGGGGGGTTTACACTGTGTAAGGGTATATGTAGTGTATTACTCTTTATTTTGTGGTAGCGTAGTGTAGGGTTTTTAGGGTATATTCACACGGGCGGGGGTTCATAGTGAGTTTTCCGCTGGGAGTTTGAGCTGCGGTGGAAAATTTTCTGCTGCTCAAATTTGTAGCGGGAAACTTACTGTAAACCCCAGCTCGTGTGAATGTACCCTGTACGTTCACATTAGGGGGGGGGGGGGGGGTCAAACCTCCAGCTGTTGCAAAACTTCAACTCTCAGCATGGACTCACAGACCGTGCATGCTGGGAGTTGTAGTTTTGCCACAGCTGGAGGCCCACTGGTGAGGAAAACCGTGTTAGGGAACAGACAAACTCAGTGCTTCCCCACCAGGGTGCCTCCAGCTGTTACAAAACGAACACTCCCAGCATGCACGGTCTGTCAGTGCATGCTGGGAGTTGTAGTTTTGCAACAGCTGGTGGCACACTGGTGGGGAACCACTGAGTTAGGTTCTGTTACCTAACTGTGTTTCCTCACCAGGGTGCCTCCAGCTGTTACAAAACGAACACTCCCAGCATGCACGGTCTGTCAGTGCATGCTGGGAGTTGTAGTTTTGCAACAGCTGGAGGCACACTGGTGGGGAACCACTGAGTTAGGTTCTGTTACCTAACTGTGTTTCCTCACCAGTGTGCCTCCAGCTGTGGCAAAACTACAACTCCCAGCATGCACTGATGGCTAAAGCGCATGCTGGGAGTTCTAGTTATGCAACAGCTTGAGGCACGTGTTCAGTGGCGTCGCTAGGGGGGGGGGGGGGGCAGAGGGGGCCACAGCCCCCCCTACATCATGATTGGCCCCCCCTTGTGCCCCCCTAGCAGCAGTAGGTCACTAGCAGCTCTCATGGCCATCAGGGGGGTACCGCTAGTTCACCAGTAAGGGGCATCCTTTTTTTAAATAAACCTTCAGCCTGCAGCCCTGTCACCACGCAGGGGCCGCGCTATGCAGACTGGGAAGAGCAGACAGGAAGCTCCTCCCCCTCTCTCACTCCCCTGTATACTGGACCTTGTGGAGCAGGCCCGCTGTGTGTATACAGGCCCGGACACCACCAGTATGGAAGACTTACCTGCCCAGTGCCCACTGCTCATGCTGCCCTTTTAAAGTAAGTAACTTGCTTGGGGGAGAGGGGGAAAGTTGTAGTTCGGGAGACAGTGGGAGGTAGTTCAGTGTTTCCCAACCAGGGGGCCTCCAGCTGTTGCAAAACTACAACTCCCAGCATTCCTTTGGCTTTATGAGCATACTGGGAGTTGTAGTTTTGCAACAGCTGGAGGCCCCCAGGTTGGGAAACACTGATCTATCTATCTATCAATCAATCTATCTATCTATCTATCATCTATCTATCTCATATCTATCCATCCATCCATGCATCTAACTTTCTATCTATCTATCTATCTTTCTCATATCTATCTATCTTTCTCATATCTATCTATCTATCTTTCTCATATCTATCTATCTATCTATCTATCTCATATCTATCTATCTAACTCAGATAGATGAGAGATAGATATGAGAGATAGATAGGTAGATAGATGATATATAGATAGATAGATACATAAATATATATATAGATAGATAGATATGAGATAGATAGATAGATAAATAGATGATATATAGATAGAGAGATGATATATAGAAAGATACATAAATAGATGGATAGATAGATGATAGATAGACAGATCGATAGATAGATGATAGATACATAGATATGATATAGATAGATAGATGATAGATAGACAGATAGATATATAGATGATAGATACATAGATATGATATAGACAGATAGATAGATGATAGAAAGATTAGATAGATAGATAGATAGATAGATAGGAGATAGATGGATATGATATAGATAGATGGATATGATATAGATAAATGTATATGATATAGATAGATAGGAGAAAGATAGATAGATAGATAGATAGATCAGTTTCCCAACCAGGGGGCCTCCAGCTGTTGCAAAACTACAACTCCCAGCATTACTCTGGCTTTATGAGCATACTCGGAGTTGTAGTTTTGCAACAGCTGGAGGCCCCCCTAGTTGGGAAACACTGATCTATCTATCAATCAATTATCTATCTATCCATCTATCTCCTATTTATCTATCTATCTATCTCATGTCTATCTATCTATATAATATCTATCTATCTCATATCTATCTAATATCTATCTATCTATCCATCTATTTATGTATCTATCTTTCTATTTATCTATCTATCTCATATCTATCTATCCATCTATTTATGTATCTATCTTTCTATTTATCTATCTATCTATCTATCTCATATCTATCTCAGATAGATGAGAGATAGATGAAAGATAGATAGATATGAGAGATAGATAGATGATATATAGATAGATAGATACATAAATAGATGGATATATAGATAGATATGAGATAGATAGAAAGATAGATAAATAGATGATAGATAGATGATAGATAGATATGATATAGATAGATAGGAGATAGATGGATATGATATAGATAGATGGGTATGATATAGATAGATAGGAGATAGATAGATAGATAGATAGATAAAGAACAATATGATGCAGCACGCCACAGGTTTGCAGAAAATGGTGGTTTATTCCATCATGTGCATAGACTATGCTGCATCATATTGGGGGAGATTTATCAAAAGCTGTGCAAAGGAAAAGTTGCCCAGTTGCCCATAGCAACCAATCAGATCACTTCTTTCATTTTTCAGAGGCCTTTTCAAAAATGAAAGAAGTGAGCTGATTGGTTGCTATGGGCAACTGGGCAACTTTTCCTCTGGACAGGTTTTGATAAATCTCCCCCATTGTTCTTTGTCTGGATTGAAGAACCAGTGGACCCAGGTTCCAAGTATGCGGGCACCCCGACTTCTCTCTAATCTCTGGATTTTGTTTGTGCCGTTTTTATTTGTTTTAGATAGATAGATAGAAAGAGATAGTATCTATCTATCTATCTATCATCTATTTATGTATCTTTCTATCTATCTCATATCTATCTATATATCCATCTATTTATGTATCTATCTATCTATATTTCATCTATCTATCTATCTCTCATATCTATCTATCTTTCATCTATCTATCTATATCTCATCTATCTCTCATCTATATGAGATAGATATGAGAAAGATAGATAGATAAATAGAAAGATAGATAGATAGATAAATAGAAAGATGGATATAGAGAGATGGAGCGATAGATAGATAGGAGATAGATGGATAGATAGATATACAGCAAAAGAAGAATGCAGCAGCACACTGCCAGCACAAGGATATAGGTGAAACATGAACATGCAGATAAAACATGGAGAGCTATACAGCTATGGTGTAATAGATGCAAATGTGAAACGATGAAATAGTGAGGCACTTAGCCCGCAAATTTGTCTCCGCCGGCGGTCAAATAGCTTGGACCGTCCCACCGCGATAAGGTGGCCTCCTTGGGACGGACCCTACACTGTGAATATGCCTCTGTGTGAACAGTTCAGTAAGCATGGCAGGGTCTGGAACATCCAAGACACCTTATATACACACCTGATAGAGGTGGGTGGGGTGCAAGGCCAACATGGAGGTAGCCACTCCCCCGTATGTGCAATACAGACAAAGAATAAGTCAGCCAGCACTTTAGTTGATACCAAACTATTATATGGACCTGGCCTACAGGTGCACGCTACTAGGCTAAATATACAGCAACAGAAGAATGCAGCAGCACACTGCCAGCACAAGGATATAGGTGAAACATGAACATGCAGTTAAAACATGGAGAGCTATACAGCTATTTGCGAGCTAAGTGCCTCACTATCTCATAGTTTCACATTTGCATCTATTACACCATAGCTGTATAGCTCTACAGGTTTTATCTGCATGTTCATGTTTCACCTATATCCTTGTGCTGGCAGTGTGCTGCTGCATTCTTCTGTTGCTGTATATCTAGCCTAGTAACGTGCACCTGTAGGCCAGGTCCATATAATAGTTTGGTATCAACTAAAGTGCTGGCTGACTTATTCTTTGTCTGGATAGATAGATAGATAGATGATTGATAGATAGATAGATAGATAGATAGATCAGTGTTTCCCAACCAGGAGGCCTCCAGCTGTTGCAAAACTACAACTCCCAGTATGCCCATACAGCCAAAGACATGCTGGGAGTTGTCGTTTTGGAATAGCTAGAGGCCCCCTGATTGGGATACACTTATCTATCTATCTATCATATCTCAAATCTATCTATTAATCTACATTATCCAAGTGTTTTATTCCCCCATGTATGTGTGACGTTTCAATAGCATCCAGCCATCTTTATCATACGTACATTCTTTAGTCTCTGTGACATCACCGTGCTTCATAATAAACTGTGACATCACCGTGCTTCATAATAAACTGTGACATCACCGTGCTTCATAATAATCTGTGACATCACCGTGCTTCATAATAAACTGTGACATCACCGTGCTTCATAATAAACTGTGACATCACCGTGCTTCATAATAAACTGTGACATCACCGTGCTTCATAATAAACTGTGACATCACCGTGCTTCATAATAAACTGTGACATCACCGTGCTTCATAATAAACTGTGACATCACCGTGCTTCATAATAAACTGTGACATCACCGTGCTTCATAATAAACTGTGACATCACCGTGCTTCATAATAAACTGTGACATCACCGTGCTTCATAATAAACTGTGACATCACCGTGCTTCATAATAAACTGTGACATCACCGTGCTTCATAATAAACTGTGACATCACCGTGCTTCATAATAAACTGTGACATCACCGTGCTTCATAATAAACTGTGACATCACTGTGCTTCATAATAATCTGTGACATCACCGTGCTTCATAATACACTGTGCCATCACCGTGCTTCATAATAAACTGTGACATCACCGTGCTTCATAATAAACTGTGACATCACCGTGCTTCATAATAAACTGTGTCATCACCGTGCTTCATAATAAACTGTGACATCACCGTGCTTCATAATAAACTGTGACATCACCGTGCTTCATAATAATCTGTGACATCACCGTGCTTCATAATAAACTGTGACATCACCGTGCTTCATAATAAACTGTGACATCACCGTGCTTCATAATAAACTGTGACATCACCGTGCTTCATAATAATCTGTGACATCACCGTGCTTCATAATAAACTGTGACATCACTGTGCTTCATAATAAACTGTGACATCACTGTGCTTCATAATAAACTGTGACATCACCGTGCTTCATAATAAACTGTGACATCACCGTGCTTCATAATAAACTGTGACATCACCGTGCTTCATAATAAACTGTGACATCACCGTGCTTCATAATAAACTGTGACATCACTGTGCTTCATCCTGTAATTTGATGTCACTGTGTATAACAACCCTGTAGTGACATCACAGTTTATTATTCTTGAACGCTGACTTCACTGTGTATATTTTCCCGGTACAATGACATCACTGTATAGTTACCCTCTACTGTGACAACACTGCGTTTATTAACCCTGTAGTGGCAAAACTGTTTATTGTCCCTGTACAGAGACATTACTGTTTATATTAACTCTAAACTGTGATGTCACTGTATATATTAACTCTGAACTGTGATGTCACTGTGCATATTTACCCTGTATTGTCACTCGCAGTGCAAGGTAAATATGTACAGTGACATTAGGGTATACAGGCTTAATAAATACAGTGATGTCACAGTGCATTGTAAGTATCAACAGTGATGTTGCAGTATAGAGATAACACACAGTGATGTTATAGTTCAGAGATAATACACACAGTGATGTCACAGTACAGGGATAATACACACAGTGATGTCACAGTACAGGGATAATACACACAGTGATGTCACAGTACAGAGATAATATACACAGTGATGTCACAGTACAGGGATAATACACACAGTGATGTCACAGTACAGGGATAATACACAGTGATATCACAGTACAGGGATATTAGACACAGTGATGTCACAGTACAGGGATAATACACACAGTGATGTCACAGTACAGGGATAATACACAAAGTGATGTCATAGTACAGGGATAATACACACAGTGATGTCACAGTACAGGGATAATACACAGTGATATCACAGTACAGGGATAATACACACAGTGATGTCACAGTACAGGGATAATACACACAGTGATGTCACAGTACAGGGATAATACACACAGTGATGTCACAGTACAGGGATAATGCACACAGTGATGTCACAGTACAGGGATAATACACACAGTGATGTCACAGTACAGGGATAATACACACATTGATGTCACAGCACAGGGATAATACACACAGTGATGTCACAGTACAGGGATAATACACAGTGATGTCACAGTACAGGGATAATACACAGTGATATCACAGTACAGGGATAATACACACAGTGATGTCACAGTACAGGGATAATACACACAGTGATGTCACAGTACAGGGATAATACTAGGGATCGACCGATTATCGGTATGGCCGATATTATCGGCCGATAATCACGATTTTGGGCATTATCGGTATCGGCAATTACCTTGCCGATAAGCCGATAATTCCCCGCCCCCCGCACCGCGACTGCCACCCCCTCGACCCGCCGCACCGCACCCCCGACCCACCGCGTCGCACCCCCCCACCGTGATGCTGGGCGGTATACCGGTATGGATTTTTGCCCATACCGCTATACCGGTCGGGCCCCTCCCCCACCCTCTGAGTCAATAAAAAAATTAAACTTACCCGTAATGGGGGTGGTCCGGGCCATCCATCCTTCCTTCCTGTAGTGTCCGGGGGCATTCCGGGTGAAGAGTGAACCGGTCCGGGCTGTCCTTCTTCTCCGGCGGTCATCTTCTCCACTCTGGGCAGGCTCCGGCCTAGTACACTGCATAGACGCAGCTACGCCGTGACGTCAGGTGTGTCGCTGCACACGGGCGTCACTGCGCAGCGGCGTCTATGCAGCGTACTAGGCCGGAGCCTGCCCGGAGTGGAGAAGATGACCGCCGGAGAAGGACAGCCCGGACCGGTTCACTCTTCACCCGGAACGCCCCCGGACACTACAGGAAGGAAGGATGGATGGCCCGGACCACCCTGACAGGTAGGGGGAGAGAAGCGGGTTGTGGCGGCGGCCTATGGCAGCGGCCCCGCAAAAGCCACTGCAGATCATTGATTTAAAGCGCCCGCTTTAAATCAATGATCTGCAGCAATGTCTCAGGGGGTTAAATAGCCGATAACTTATACCGGAATATCGGTATAAGTTATCGGCTATCGGCCCTAACCTGCACCGATTATCGGTATCGGCCCTAAAAAAACGATATCGGTCAATCCCTAGATAATACACACAGTGATGTCACAGTACAGGGATAATACATACAGTGATGTCACAGTACAGGGATAATACACAGTGATGTCACAGTACAGGGATAATGCATACAGTGATGTCACAGTACAGGGATAATACACAGTGATGTCATAGTACAGGGATAATATACACAGTAATGTCACAGCACATGGATAATACACAGTGATGTCACAGTACAGGGATAATACACACTGTGATGTCACAGTACAGGGATAATACACACAGTGATGTCACAGTACAGGGATAATACACAGTGATGTCACAGTACAGGGATAATACACACAGTGATGTCACAGCACATGGATAATACACAGTGATGTCACAGTACAGGGATAATACACACAGTGATGTCACAGTACAGGGATGATATACACAGTGATATCACAGTACAGGGATAATACACACTGTGATGTCACAGTACAGGGATGATACACAGTGATGTCACAGTACAGGGATAATACATACAGTGATGTCACAGTACAGGGATAATACACACAGTGATGTCACAGTACAGGGATAATACACAGTGATGTCACAGTACAGGGATAATACACAGTGATGTCACAGTACAGGGATAATACACACTGTGATGTCACAGTACAGGGATAATACACACAGTGATGTCACAGTACAGGGATGATATACACAGTGATGTCACAGTACAGGGATAATACACAGTGATGTCACAGTACAGGGATAATACACACAGTGATGTCACAGCACATGGATAATACACAGTGATGTCACAGTACAGGGATAATACACAGTGATGTCACAGTACAGGGATAATACACACTGTGATGTCACAGTACAGGGATAATACACACAGTGATGTCACAGTACAGGGATGATATACACAGTGATGTCACAGTACAGGGATAATACACACTGTGATGTGTACAGCTGGTATCTACCACTATAAGGCCAGTGTATGTGGGAGTATTGGTATTTGTAAAATGAATTTTATACAGTGTCAATTGGTGTTAGTCGGTCATTAGTCAGTCACAATGGTAGTCGTGGTCATGGTGTGGCAGTATCATTTGTTTCTTGCTAGTAACGCTCACAACTAACAGTAAGCACCTTTTGTCTGGAGATGCTGACTATTTTTATTTTTTTGTACTGGTATTATCAGTAATATTGGTGTCAGTAACAGTATGACCATAATATGTATGATGACAATATTTCCTCCCTGTATGCTGGTATTATTGGTAATATTGGTCTCAGTATACAGGATTTGGTCAGTTACAGCATGATGGTAATATGTATGGTGATAATATTCCTCCTTGTATACTGATATTATTTGTAATATTAGTCTCAGTATACAGGTCATTGTTCGCACTAGCGTCTAGCTCACCGGTGCGTCATGGAGCCGCTTTGCCTGCACACCCTGGAATTAAGGGTACGTTCCCACACGGCGTATTTGCTGCTGCGTATTTTATTTTCCCTGTTGAAGTCAATGGGTAGGAAAATACGCAGCACCAAATACGCAGCAAATACGCAGCAAAATATGCCGTGTGGGAATGCACCCTTAAGCATGAAGTCTTGCAAAAGATTGGTGAGCTGCCTGTAATTTTTCTACATCATTGTGATTGGATGAACTGTCTTTACCTATATTACGTGAGCACCACCATATTACAAGCCTGTGCTGTCTGATACTTTAGAGTCCGGATTATAGGACCAACGTATTTTTTGTGAACCACACAATACAGGTAGTGCCAGCACGCTTCTATCTACACATATATTACTTATGTTAATGTTTGACAGGGAACTGGCCAAAAAATAAGTGACATGTCACTTCTTCTCCACGTAGACACCTGCTGAAGCTGCCTTTAAAGTCAATGAGATCTTCATGGTCCCCCGATGCTGCCCTTGGCTTGGATATAATTTGCTCGTGCAATGTATAAATGTGGTGTTGTTATAATTGCCCCCCCTACTTTTGTCCTGGCCCCCAGTGTGCCCCCCCAAAATTTGAAAGCTGGAGACGCCACTGCGTGTGGTGTCCCGGTACCGCATCCTATACGGTACCTGTTTTTAGGTCCCCATCATTTTCCCATCCAACTTTAATGAAAATTCTTTAGTGTTAAGGCTCACTATACCCCTTATGTTCTGTGCGGGTTGTAGTTTCCAAAATGGGGTCACATGTGGGTATTTATTGTTTTGCGTTTATGTCAAAACCACTGTAAAATCAGCCACCCCTGTGCAAATCACCAATTTAGGCCTCAAATGGGCTCTCACTCCTGAGCCTTGTTGTGCGTCTGAGAGCATTTTACACCCACATATGGGGTATTTCCGTGCTTTTCCTTTTACCGCTTGTGAAAATAAAAAGTATGGGGAAACATCAGCATGTTAGTGTAAAAATTTTAATTTTTTTACACTAACAGGCTGGTGTAGCCCCCAACTTTTCCTTTTCATAAGGGGTAAAAGGAGAAAAAGCCCCCCAAAATTTGTATTGCAATTTCTCCCAAGTACGGAAATACCCCATATGTGTCCCTAAACTGTTTCCTTGAAATACGACAGGGCTCCAAAGTCAGAGAGCGCCATGTGCATTTGAGGACTAAATTATTGATTGCATAGGGGTGGACATAGGGGTATTCTACGCCAGTGATTCCCAAACAGGGTGCCTCCAGCTGTTGCTAAACTCCCAGCATGCCTGGACAGTCTTTGGCTGTCCGGAAATGCTGGGAGTCGTTGCTTTGCAACAGGTGGAGGCTCCGTTTTGGAAACACTGCCATACGATACATTTTTCATTTTTCTTTATTGAAGCGGAAAACTCACTGTAAACTCGCCCGTGTGAATGTACCCTGTACAGACCGTGCCTGCTGGGAGTTGAACTTTTGCAACAGCTGGAGGCACACTGGTTGGAAAACCTTCAGTTAGGTTCTGTTACCTAACTCAGTATTTTCCAACCATTGTGCCTCCAGCTGTTGCAAAACTACAACTCCCAGCATGTACTGATCGCCAAAGGGCATGCTGGGAGGGTGGGCCATTTATATGGATACACCTTAATAAAATGGGAATGGTTGGTGATATTAACTTCCTGTTTGTGGCGCATTAGTATATGTGAGGGGGGAAACTTTTCAAGATGGGTGGTGACCATGGCGGCCATTTTGAAGTTGGCCATTTTGAATCCAACTTTTGTTTTTTCAATAGAAAGAGGGTCATGTGACACATCAAACTTTTTGCGAATTTCAAAAGAAAAACAATGATTTGCTTGGTTTTAATGTTCATGAGTTATTTAGAAGTTTCTGACCACTTCTAAAATGTGTTCAATGTGCTGCCCATTGTGTTGGATTGTCAATGCAACCCTCTTCTCCCACTCGTCACACACTGATAGCAAAACCGCAGGAGAAATGCTAGCACAGGCTTCCAGTATCCGTAGTTTCAGGTGCTGCAGAATGGGCAAAAGAAATATTGGAACAGGACCCTCAGTTTACGCAGAAGATTTGTTCAGTGATGAGGCAAACTTTTATGTGAATGGTGAAGTTAAAGGGGTACTCCACCCCTAGACATCTTATCCCCTATCCAAAGGATAGGGGATAAGATGCCTGATAGCCTCACGCCCCTTCCCATAGACTTGCATTGAGGGGACGGGGCGTGATGTCACATGAGGGAGGAGTCATAACATCACAAACTTCTGTTCCCATGGTCTGGACTCAGACCCTCCAGCGCTTCCCGAGCAGAAAAAAGGTGGGTGCCGCATGCTATATTGCGGGGGTCCCCAGCGGCGGGACCCCCGCGATCAGACATCTCGCTATAAGATGTCTAGGGGTGGAGTACCCCTTTAACAATCAAAACCACCGCTATTGGTCTGACACTAACCCACATTGCATAGATCCCTCCAAGACTGTTGGAACACAAAAATTGATGGTATGGTGTAGTATATGGGGTACAAAGATAGTGGGGCCATTCTTCATCAATGGAAACCTCAAGGCCACTGGATATGCGAAATTGCTACATGATGATGTGTTTCCCTCTTTATGCACTGAAGCTGGCACGTTCCCTGAGTTTTTTCTAGCAAGATGGTGCACCACCACATTATGGGTGTCAGGTCCGAGCATTCCTAGATGAAAAGTTTCCTGGAAAGTGGATTGGTCGTCGTGGGCCAGTTGAATGGCCCCCAAGGTCTCCCGATCTGACCCCCTTAGACTTTTATCTTTGGGGTCATCTGAAGGCAATTGTCTATTCTGTGAAGATACGAGATGTGCAGCACCTGAAACTACGGATACTGGAAGCCTGTGCTAGCATTTCTCCTGCGGTGTATATAGTAGTATATAGCAGTGTATACGGATACTGGAAGCCTGTGCTAGCATTTCTCCTGCGGTGTATATAGTAGTATATAGCAGTGTATACGGATACTGGAAGCCTGTGCTAGCATTTCTCCTGCGGTGTATATAGTAGTATATAGCAGTGTATACGGATACTGGAAGCCTGTGCTAGCATTTCTCCTGCGGTGTTGCTATCAGTGTGTGAAGAGTGGGAGAAGAGGGTTACATTGACAATCCAACACAATGGGCAGCACATTGAACACTATGTAAGTGGTCAGAAATTTGTAAATAACTCATGAAAGAATAAAGTTACGTTAAAACCAAGCACATCATTGTTTTTCTTGTGAATTCCCAATAAGTTTGATGTGTCATATAACCCTCTTCTTATTGAAAAAAACTAAAGTTGGATTCAAAATGGCCAACTTCAAAACGGCCGCCATGGTCACCACCCATCTTGAAAAGTTTCCCCCCTCACATATACTAATGTGCCACAAACAGGAAGTTAATATCACCAACCATTCCCATTTCATTAAGGTGTATCCATATAAATGGCCCACCCTACAGTTATGCAACAGTTGGAGGTACGCAACTACAACTCCCAGCATGCCAAGACAGCTGTTTGGGCACGCTGGGATTTGCAGTTTTGCAACATCTGGAGGGCTACAGTTTAGAGACCACTGCACAGTGATCTCCAAATTGTGGCCCTCCAGATATTGCTAGGCAACTCACCAGCTTCCGTAGGATCCAGGGAGCCGTACCGCCATCCTCTTCTGCTGCCGATCGCTGCCCGCTGCTGCCACCGATGGGTAAGTGGACTTCGGTGACGGTCCCTGACGGTTTCCCCGTTCTGACCCACCTATTGTGGGTGGGCAGGATGGGGAAACCGAAAGTTAACCCCCCCCCCCCCCTGTCCCCAAACTGCTAAAAATAAATAAATGTTTTATGGTCACTGCACTTGCACTCACATTTAACCCCACGACATGTTGTATTCCTATAGTAATTGCTTGTATGGGCACTGGTAATCATGGAATATTATATGAGATGCTCCGCCAGAATTTTCCATGATTCAAAATTTGGTGACAAACTCAGCAATTTTGACGCAAAAAAAAAAGGGTTGCGAAAAAGAACTCTCACATATTTTAGTCCCTTAAGGACAGAGCCCTTTTTCACCTAAAAGGGGTACTCTGCCCCTAGACATCTTATCCCTTATCCAAAGGATAGTGGATAAGATGGAAGATTGCCGGGGTCCCACTGCTGGGGACCCCCAGGATCTCTGCTGCACCACACCTCTATTGTTACTGCACAGAGCGTGTTTGCTCTGCGCGTAATGACGGGTGATACAGGGGATGGAGCATCGTGATGTCACGGCTCCGCCCCCTCGTGACGTCACGACCCGCCCCCTCAATACAAGTCTATGGGCACCCCCTGCCACAGACTTGCATTAAGGGATTGGGCCGTGATGTCACAAGGGGCGGAGCTGTGACGTCACGCTGCTCCATCCCCTGTATCACCCGTCATTACGCAGAGAGTGAACTCGCTCTGTGCAGTAATAATAGTGCGGTGCCGCAGCGGCGATCCCGGGGGTCCCCAGCAGAGGGACCCCGGCGATCGGACATCTTATACCCTATCCTTTGGATAGGGGATAAGATGTGTAGGGGCAGAGTACCCATTTAAGGATTCAGCCCTTTTTTGCAATTCTGACCACTGTCACTTTATACATTAATAACTCTGGGATGCTTTTACTGATTATTCTGATTCCGAGATTGTTTATTCGCGACATATTCAACTTTAACACAGTGGTAAATTTTCATCGTTACTTGCATCCATTCTTGGTGAAAAATCCCCAAATTTCATGAAAATTTTGCATTTTTCTAACTTTGAAACTCTCTGCTTTTAAGGAAAATGGATATTGCAAATAAATTATATATTGATTCCCATATACAATATGTCTACTTTATATTTGCATCATGAAGTTGATATGTTTTTGCTTTTGGAAGACATCAGAGGGCTTCAAAGTTCAGCAGCAATTTTCCAATTTTCCACAAAATTTTTTCAGGGACCAGTTCAGTTTTGAAGTGCGTTTGAGGGGTCTTCTTATTAGATATACCCCATATATGATCCCATTATAAAAACTGCACCCCCCAAAGTATTCAAACTGACATTCAGAAAGTGTGTTAACCCTTTCGGTGTTTCACAAGAATAGCAGCAACGTTAAGGAGAAAATTCAAAATCTTCATTTTTTACACTCGCATGTTCTTGTAGAACCATAGAAACATAGAATGTGTCGGCAGATAAGAACCATTTGGCCCATCTAGTCTGCCCAATAATCTGAATACTATGAATAGTCCCTGGCCCTATCTTATATGAAGGATAGCCTTATGCTTATCCCATGCATGTTTAAACTCCTTCACTGTATTTGCAGCGACCACTTCTGCAGGAAGGCTATTCCATGTATCCACTACTCTCTCAGTAAAGTAATACTTCCTGATATTAATGCAAAGACCTTTGCCCCTCTAATTTAAAACTATGTCCTCTTGTGGTAGTTTTTCTTCTTTAAAATATGCTCTCCTACTTTTCCTTGTTGATTCCCTTTATGTATTTAACCCCTTAAGGACATAGGGCGTATCCATATGCCCCCGTTTCCAAGTCCTTAAGGACCGAGGGCGTATGGATACGCCCTGAGCATTTCCGGCCCCCACCGCTAGCCGGAGGGGATCCCGGCATATCGCCCAGGGGGGTCATTATGTCCCCCCATGTCGGCGATTGCCGCAGATCGCTGGACAATTCAGTCCAGCGATCTGCGGCAGATTCCGGGTCAATCGGGTCTCCAGTGACCCGATGACCCGGAATTACTGGCTGATCGGGGCCGTCAGAGACGGCCCCGAACAGCCAGAGCCAGCAGGGGTGAGGTGGCACTGGTGCCACCTCACGATCGCCCTGATTCGTCGGCCGGATTACCGGCCGACCAATCAGGGCGCCTGCTGCGGGTGTCACTCCCGCAACCCGCTCCGCCCCTCTTCCGGAGGACGTGAGCGGGTGCGGGAAGACGACCCCCGGTGCTGGGGACCCCGATCCCCGGCGTCCCTGTTGGGATCGGGGCCCCAGGAGCAGCGGCGGCGGCGGAGACGACGAGGGACTGACCTGTGCGGCTGGATCGTTGGAGGTGAGTGACAGCCTCCTGCTGTTGCTTAGCAACAGCTCCCAGCATGCAACAAGGGCATGCTGGGAGCTGTAGTTATGCAACAGCAGGAGGCAGACCACCACAACTCCCAGCATGCCCTTATGGGCATGCTGGGACTTGTAGTTTTGCAACAGCTGAAGGCACATTCTTTCTATGGAAAAGTGTACCTTCAGCTGTTGTGTAACTACAACTCCCAGCTTGCACAATCAGCTAAAGTGCATGCTGGGAGTTGTAGTGGTGCATCTGGTGGTTGCATAACTACAACTCCCAGCATGCCCGTTGGCTGTCGGTGACTGCTAAGAGTTGTAGTTTTGCAACGGCTGAAGGCACACTGAGTTAAGTAGTAAACCAGTGTGTCTCCAGCTGTTGCATAACTACAATCCCCAGCATCCCCAGCCAATGTAGTATGCCTCCGGCTGTTGCATAACTACAAGACCCAGCATGCCCTTCCGCTGTCCGTACATGCTGGGGGTTGTAGCTTTTGCAACAGCTGAAGGCACACTGGTTGCAAATCACTGAGTTTGTTACCAAACTCGGTGTTTCACAACCTGTGTGTCTCCAGCTGTTGCAAAACTACAACTCCCAGCATGCACTGATAGACCGTACATGCTGGGAGTTGTAGTTTTGCAACAGCTGGATGTTTCCCCCCCCAATGTGAATGTACAGGTACACTCACATGGGCGGAGGATTACAGTAAGTATCCGGCTGCAAGTTTGAGCTGTGGCAAATTTTCTGTCGCAGCTCAAACTGCCAGCGAGAAACTACTGTGAACCCCCCGCCCGTGCGACTGTACCCTAAAAACACTACACTACACTAACACACAATAAAATAAAAAGTAAAAAACACTACATATACACATACCCCTACACAGCCCCCCTCCCCAATAAAAATGAAAAACGTCTGGTACGTCACTGTTTCCAAAACGGAGCCTCCAGCGGTTGCAAAACGACAACTCCCAGCATGCACTGATAGACCGTCCATGCTGGGAGTTGTAGTTTTGCAACAGCTGGATGTTCCCCCCCCCCAATGTGAACGTACAGGGTACACTCACATGGGCGGAGGATTACAGTAAGTATCCGGCTGCAAGTTTGAGCTGCGTCAAATTTTCTGCCACAGCTCAAACTGCCAGCGAGAAACTACTGTGAACCCCCGCTCGTGTGACTGTACCCTAAAAACACTACACTACACTAACACAAAATAAAATAAAAAGTAAAAAACACTACATATACACATACCCCTACACAGCCCCCCTCCCCTCCCCAATAAAAATGAAAAACGTCTGGTACGCCACTGTTTCCAGAACGGAGCCTCCAGCTGTTGCAAAACAACTACTCCCAGTATTGCCAGATAGCCACTGACTGTCCAGGCATGCTGGGAGTTTAACAACAGCTGGAGGCCCCCTGTTTGGGAATCACTGGCGTAGAATACCCCTATGTCCACCCCTATGCAATCCCTAATTTAGGCCTCAAATGCGCATGGCACTCTCACTTTGGAGCCCTGTCGTATTTCAAGGCAACAGTTTAGGGTCACATATGGGGTATCGCCGTACTCGGGAGAAATTGTGTTACAAATTATGGGGGGTATTTTCTGCTATTACCCTTTTTAAAAATGTAAAATTTTTGGGAAAACAAGCATTTTAGGTAAAAAAAATATTTTTTTTTTTTACATATACAAAAGTCATAAAACACCTGTGGGGTATAAAGGTTCACTTAACCCCTTGTTACGTTCCCCGAGGGGTCTAGTTTCCAAAATGGTATGCCATGTGTTTTTTTTTTTTGCTGTCCTGGCACCATAGGGGCTTCCTAAATGCGGCATGCCCCCAGAGCAAAATTTGCTTTCAAAAAGCCAAACGTGACTCCTTCTCTTCTGAGACCTGTAGTGCGCCAGCAGAGCACTTTTCACCCCCATATGGGGTGTTTTCTGAATCGGGAGAAATTGGGCTTCAAATTTTGGGGGGTGTTTTCTGCTATTACCCTTTTTAAAAATGTAAAAATTTTGGGAAACCAAGCATTTTAGGTAAAAAAAAAAAAAAAATGTTCACATATGCAAAAGTCATGAAACACCTGTAGGGTATTAAGGTTCACATTACCCCTTGTTACGTTCCCCGAGGGGTCTAGTTTCCAAAATGGTATGCCATGTGTTTTTTTTTTGCTGTTCTGGCACCATAGGGGCTTCCTAAATGCGACATGCCCCCAGAGCAAAATTTGCTTTCAAAAAGCCAAATGTGACTCCTTCTCTTCTGAGACCTGTAGTGCGCCAGCAGAGCAATTTTCACCCCCATATGGGGTGTTTTCTGAATCGGGAGAAATTGGGCTTCAAATTTTGGGGGGTATTTCCTGCTATTACCCTTTTTAAAAATGTTAACATTTTGGGAAACCAAGCATATTAGGTAAAAAATAAAAATTTACATATGCAAAAGTCGTGAAACACCTGTAGGGTATTAAGGTTCACATTACCCCTTGTTACGTTCCCCGAGGGGTCTAGTTTCCAAAATGGTATGCCATGTGTTTTTTTTTTGCTGTTCTGGCACCATAGGGGCTTCCTAAATGCGACATGCCCCCAGAGCAAAATTTGCTTTCAAAAAGCCAAATGTGACTCCTTCTCTTCTGAGACCTGTAGTGCGCCAGCAGAGCAATTTTCACCCCCATATGGGGTGTTTTCTGAATCGGGAGAAATTGGGTTTCAAATTTTGGGGGGTATTTTCTGCTATTACACTTTTTAAAAATGTTAAATTTTTGGGAAACCAAGCATTTTAGGTAAAAAAAATATAATTTTTTTTACATATGCAAAAGTCGTGAAACACCTGTGGGGTATTAAGGTTCACTTTACCCCTTGTTACGTTCACTGAGGAGTCTAGTTTCCAAAATGGTATGCCATGTGTGTGTTTTTGCTGTTCTGGCACCATAGGGGCTTCCTAAAGGTGACATGCCCCCCAAAAACCATTTGACGCTCCTTCCCTTCTGAGCCCTCTACTGCGCCCGCTGAACAATTAACATAGACATATGAGGTATGTCCTTACTCAAGAGAAATTGGGCTACAAATACAAGTAAACATTTTGTCCTTTTACCCCTTGTAAAAATTAAAAAATTGGGTCTACAAGAAAATGCGAGTGTAAAAAATGAAGATTTTGAATTTTCTCCTTCACTTTGCTGCTATTCCTGTGAAACACCTAAAGGGTTAATACACTTACTGAATGTCATTTTGAATACTTTGGGGGGTGTAGTTTTTATCATGGGGTCTTTTATGGGGCATTTCTAATATGAAGGCCCTTCAAATCCACTTCAAACGTGAACTGGTCCATGAAAAATAGCGAGTTTGAAAATTTTGTGAAAAATGTCAAAATTGCTGCTGAACTTTGAAGCCCTCTGGTGTCTTCCAAAAGTAAAAACTCATAAATTTTATGATGCAAACATAAAGTAGACATATTGTATATGTGAACCCCAAAAAAATTTATTTTGAATATCCATTTTCCTTACAAGCAGAGAGCTTCAAAGTTAGAAAAATGCAAAATTTTCATTTTTTTCATCAAATTTGGTGATTTTTCACCAAGAAAGGATGCAAGTTACCATAAAATTTTACCACTAAGTTAAAGTAGAATATGTCACGAAAAAACAATCTCGGAATCAGAATGATAACTAAAAGCATTCCAGAGTTATTAATGTTTAAAGTGACAGTGGTCAGAATTGCAAAAAACGCTCTGGTCCTTAAGGTGAAAAAGGGCTCGGTCCTTAAGGGGTTAAAAGTCTCTATCATATCCCCTCTGTCTCTTCTTTCTTCCAAACTATACATGTTAAGGTCCTTTAACCCCTTAAGGACCGGGGGGTTTTCCGTTTTTGCATTTTCGTTTTTTGCTCCTTGCCTTTAAAAAATCATAACTCTTTCAATTTTGCACCTAAAAATCCATATGATGGCTTATTTTTTGCGCCACCAATTCTACTTTGTAATGACATCAGTCATTTTGCCCAAAAATCTACGGTGAAACGAAAAAAAAAATCATTGTGCGACAAAATTTAAAAAAAAAACAGTTTTGTAACTTTTGGGGGCTTCCGTTTCTACGTAGTACATTTTTTATCTTTATTTTGTAGGTCCATACGATTAAAATGATACCCTACTTATATAGGTTTGATTTTGTCGGACTTCTGGAAAAAATCATAACTACATGCAGGAAAATTAATACGTTTAAAATTGTCATCTTCTGACCCCTATAACTTTTTTATTTTTCCGTGTGGGGCAGTATGAGGGCTAATTTTTTGCGCCGTGATCTGAAGTTTTTAACGATACCATTTTTTTGCATTGATAGGACTTATTGATCGCTTTTTATTCATTTTTAAATGATATAACAAGTGACCAAAAATGCACTATTTTTTTCCGCGCACGCCATTGACCGAGCGGTTTAATTAATGATATATTTTTATAATTCGGACATTTCCGCACGCAGTGATACCATATATGTTTATTTATTTTTTTTATTTACACTGTGTTTTTTTATTTATTGGAAAAGGGGGGTGATTCAAACTTTTAATAGGGGAGGAGTTAAATGATCTTTATTCACTTTTTTTTGCAGTGTTATAGGTCCCATGGGGACCTATAACACTGCACAAACTGATCATCATTGATCACTGGTTTCTCATAAGAAACCAGTGATCAACGATTCTGCCGCATGACTGCTCAGGCCTGGATCTCAGGCACTGAGCAGTCCTGTCAGCTGTTCGGGATGCCGCGATTAGCCGCGGCTAACCCGAACAGCCCGACTGAGCTAGCCGGCCACTTTCGGTTTCACTTTTAGCCGCGCGGCTCAGCTCTGAGCGCGCGGCTAAACGGTTAATAGCGCGCGGCGCCACGATCGGCGCTGCGCGCTATTAGAGGCGGGTCCTGGCTTCACTATGACGCCGGGCCCGCCATGATATGACGCGGGGTTACTGTGTAACCCCACGTTATATCAGGAGAGCAGGACCAAGGGCGTACCTGTACGCCCTTGGTCCTTAAGGAGTTAACCTTTCCTTGTAAGTTTTATTCTGCAATCCATGTACTAGTTTAGTAGCTCTTCTCTGAACTCTCTCTAGAGTATCTATATCCTTCTGGAGATACGGCCTCCAGTACTGCGCACAATACTCCAATTGAGGTCTCACCAGTGTTCTGTACAGCGGCATGAGCACTTCTCTCTTTCTACTGCTTATACCTCTCCCTATACAGCCAAGCATTCTGCTAGCGTTTCCTGCTGCTCTTTTACATTGTCTTCCTACCTTTAAGTCTTCTGAAATAATTACCCCTAAATCAATTTCCTCAGATACTGAGGTCAGGGCAGTGTAAAATAATCTATATTCTGCCTGAGGGTTTTTACGCCCCAGGTGCATTATCTTGCACTTATCCACATTTAATTTCAGTTGCCAGAGTTCTGACCATTCTTCTAGTTTGCCTAAATCCTTTTCCAATTGGCGGATCCCTCCAGGAACATCAACCCTGTTACATATCTTTGTGTCATCAGCAAAAAGACATACCTTACCATCGAGACCTTCTGTAATATCGCTAATGAAGATATTAAACAATATTGGTCCCAGTACAGATCCCTGAGGTCCCCACTGGTGACAAGACCTTGCTCTGAATATTCTCCATTGACTACAACCCTCTGTTGTCTGTTACTCAGCCACTGCCTAATCCACTCAACAATATTGGAGTCCAAGCTCTATGACTGTAGTTTATTGATAAGTCTTCTATGTGGGACAGTGTCAAAAACCTTACTAAAATCTAGATATGTGATGTCTACTGCCCCTCCGCCATCTATTAGTTTAGTCACCCAGTCAAAAAAAATCTATAAGATTTGTTTGACATGATCTCCCTGAAGTCAACCCATGTTGTTTTTCATCTTGCAATCCATGGGATTTTAGATGTTCCACAATCTTATCCTTTAGTAGGGTTTCCATTAATTTCCCCACTATTGATGTCAGACTTACTGGCCTATAGTTGCTTGATTCCTCCTTACTACCTTTCTTGTGAATGGGCACAACATTTGCTAATTTCCAATCTTTCCACGGCTCCTGTTACCATTGATTGGTTAAATAAATCTGCTAACGGTTTTGCTAGCTCACCACTAAACTCTTTTAATAATTTTGGGTGTATCCCATCAGGCCCCTGTGATTTATTTGTCTTCACTTAAGGCAGTCGGCTAGCCCCTTATTCTCTTCTACATGCCTTCCTTCCTTTGTTTTTAATTTAGTTATTCCTTTTTTTGATTTCCTTTTTTCATTTATATATCTGAAGAATGTCTTATCCCCTTTATTCACAGACTGAGCTAGTTTTTCTTCTGCCTGTGCTTTAGAAGTCCTTATAACTTGCTTGGTCTCTTTCTGCCTAGTCTTGTAGAATTCCCTATCTTCATTGCTCTGGTTGTTTTATAATTACTAAATGCTAGTTTTTAGTTTTTTATGATTTTGGCCACTTCTGCTGAGTACCACAGTGGTCTCTTCCTTTTTCTGCTTTTACTGACAAGTCTTGTGCAATTTTCTGTTGCCTTCAATAAAGCGTCTTTTAAGTAGTCCCATTTCTCCTGAACTCCATGTAATTTGTTCCAGTCTGATAGGGACTCATTTATGACTAATCTCATTTTTGAAAAGTCTGTTTTTCTAAAATCTAAAACTTTTGTTTTTGTGTGGTGTGACTCCTTCACTGTTCTTATATTAAACCACACTGACTGGTGATCACTAGATCCAGAGCTTTCGCCAACAATAACATCATATACCAAATCCCCATTTGTGAAAACCAAATCCAAAATGGCCTCCTTCCGCGTTGGCTCCTCAACCACTTGTTGTAGAAATAATCCCAGTAGGTAATTTAGAATATTTGTACTCCTGGCAGAACTAGCTATTTTGGTTTTCCAGTTTATATCCGGAAGATTGAAGTCTCCCATAATGATAACTTCTCCTTTCATTGTCATTTTAGATATTTTTTCAACTAGTAGATCATCTACTTCTTTAACTTGGCCAGGTGGTCTGTATATCACACCTACACAAGTTACTGCATGGTTACCAAACTGCAACGTAACCCAAACTGACTCTGTGGTTTCCTCACTAACTTGTATTAGGTTAGATTTTATGCTATCTTTCACATACAGGGCCACTCCTCCTCCTTTCTTGCCTTCTCTGTCTCTTCTGTATAAAGAGTACCCTGGTATGGATATGTCCCAGTTATTCCATTCATTAAACCATGTCTCAGTAACGGCATTGGTTGTGTAGTGTTTTTATGGTACATTCACATGGGCGGAGATTTACAGTAAGTTTGAGCTGCGATGGAAAATTTGGAAAAACTCCCAGCATGCACTGGCAGACCATATATGCTGGGAGTTGTATTTTTGCAACAGCTGGAGGCACACTGGTTGCAAAACACTGAGGTAGGTAACAAACTATGTTTCACAACCAATGTGTCTCCAGCTGTTGCAAAACTGCAACAATCAGCATGCATTGACAGCCGAAGGGCATGCTGAGAGTTGTAGTTTTGCAACAGCTGGAGGCACATTGCTACAACTCCCAGCATACCCTTTGGTAGTCTGTGCATGTTGGGAGGTGTAGTTATGAAAAACTAGATGCACACTTTTTCATAGAAAAAATGTGCCTCCAGCTGTTGCATTACCACAACTCCAAGCATGCACAGACTACCAAAGGGCATGCTGGGAATTGTAGTTGGAACTCCAGCTGTTGCAAAACTACAACTCCCAGCATTCCCTTTGGCTTTGCATGCCGAGAGTTGTTGCTAAGCAACATCAGGAGGTGAACAGGCCTCACCTCCTGCTGTATCCTGCCGCCGGGACCGCCGCACTGTATCCTGCCGCCGGGCCCAATCCTGCTGCTGCTTCGACCGATCAATCACGTGATCGTGAGGTGGCACCCATGCCACCTCACTCCTGCTGAGTAAGGGGGAATGGGGCTGTCTCGGACAGCCCCATTCACCCTTTTTTTCCGGGTCACCGGGTCACCAGAGACCCAATTGACACGGAATAACCACAAATCGCACATCTGAATGGACCTCTGGACCCCCCCTGGGCAATATGCCGGGATGCCTGCTGAACGATATCAGCAGGCATCCCGGTCCATGCCCAGCGATCGGCAGGAGCTGGAAGAACGCAGGGCATACCTATATGCCCTGAGTCCTTAAGGACTCGGAAATGGGGGCATATGGATACGCCCTGCGTCCTTAAGGGGTTAATATTTTAAAAGCAGCACAAGAGACCTTTAAAAATGTGAGGAGAAAAAAAATGGTGTGATTAATATCGCTGGAACAGAAATGACAGTAATTTTTTAATATCTCACCCAATGTGAACTGAACTCAACCCACTTGTAAGTCTGAGTTTACCTGCTACTTCATTGAGATGTGGTGACTGGGGTGTAGCAGTATGTAACAGGGTCTGGTTGTATAAACCCTGGGGGCAAGATGTTGTTAACCCCTTAGTGTTCGTGACGCCAGGATGTGGTTATTCCGGTATGGTAACCGCCGTCAACCAATCCAGAAATGGTTTGTAATAAAGGAATGTCCACAGCAAGGATTCTGAATAAACTGGAACTTTTACTTGAAATGTTTAGGGAACAGTCATTACAATTATGCAGTTCCTTCAGAAGCAACCGGGACACAGGATACCTTGCAGGTTTGCTGGGACTTGTAGTTTTGAGGATATTTATGCAGGCCACTGTGCTACTAATATATTCCTTAGCTGAGGAGTAGTCACTGGATTTGTAGAAAGAATTGTAACTCACGTTTTAGAAGTGGCTGTGTTTCTTTAGGCTTTGGCCTAGATGAGATGAATTTGCAGTATACAGGACTTTGTGCTTCCTTTTAAGTCCAAGAGATAAGAGAGAGAGAATAGAGACTTCAGCACCTTATATACTAGGGGGCTGGACTAAAGCCCATTGGTTGCTAATGCCTGGGGTTCCTGTGCCCATGGAACACTGGGTATATCACATGACAGTAGATCACATGACCAAGGAAGGTCCTATACATTTTATACAAACTGTACAACTTTATACATATGAATAATAGATGCACATAATGAATATACACTGCATTTATATGAGACAACAAGGGGGGAGCCCTGCAGGAGAGCCCTATGGACCTAAGAGACTCTTCCTGAGGGGACAGGTCCTGTACCGGGACACCTCAAACCCCCTTGTTTAATGAAAGTCGCCCTCAACGTCTGTCCCCTTAGGGAGAGGAGCGAAATGGCCATTGGGCCGAATGTAGTCCTGAAGCATTTAACTATAACGTCCAATTTCAGTACACATTAAAATGTCCATACATGCTCTGTAACTTGGGAACAGGAGGATATTGGTTAATTTTAGTACTTGCTGGATATAATTTACCATTTAATGGTTGAGACAAGGTTCCTTAAAGGGGTACTCCGCTGCCCTGTGTCGGAAGCTCCGCTCCCCAGCATCCGGAAGTTTATTGTTCCTGACGCTGTGTGCGGGCTTCTGTGTTCAGGGCTGCCCCTCGTGACGTCACGCCCGCCCCCTTCATGATGTTATGCCCGCCCCCTCAATGAAAGTCTATGGGAAGGGGGCATGATGGCCATCGTGCCCCCCTTCGCATAGTCTTTCGCTGAGGGGGAGGGCGTGACATCACGAAGGGGGCGGGCGTGACGTCACGAGGGGCAGCCCTGAACACGGAAGCCCGCACACAGCGTCCGGAACAATAAACTTCCGGACGCTGGGAAGCGGAGCATCGGACACAGGGCAGCGGAGTACCCCTTTAAGAACACAGCCATGAATATGGTAACAATACTTTTACATTTTACAACAATACCTTTATTTATTTTTATTATTTTTTTTTTATAGAGATATACCTACATATTATTATGCATCTCTAATGACTATGCACATATTATTAATACTATCACATTTGACTGACTGACAATCTTACTGACATTTGACTGCTATATAGAGTGGGGATCAAAAGTTTGGGCACCCCATGTAAAAATTTGTATTAAAGAAGCCAAGGAAAGATGGAAAAATCTCCAAAAGGCATCAAATTACAGATTTGACATTCTTATAATACGTCAACAAAAGTTAGATTTTATTTCCATCATTTACACTTTCAAAATAACAGAAAACAAAAAGATGGCGTCTGCAAAAGTTTGGGTACCCTGCAGAATTTATAGCATGCACTGCCCCCTTTGCACAGCTGAGACCTGCCAG
Organism: Hyla sarda; assembly: GCF_029499605.1. NCBI lineage: Eukaryota > Metazoa > Chordata > Amphibia > Anura > Hylidae > Hyla > Hyla sarda. Next base: position 473,399,330 of record NC_079190.1, read on the forward strand.
TGTCATGGATTGTTCTCAATCATCATCTGGGAAGACCAGGTGATGTGAATCTCAAAGGTTTTAAATGCCCAGACTCATCTGACCTTGCCCCAACAATCAGCACCATGGGTTCTTCTAAGCAGTTGTCTAGAAATCTGAAACTGAAAATAGTTGATGCTCACAAAGCTGGAGACGGCTATGAGAAGATAGCAAAACGTTTTCAGATGTCAATATCCTCTGTTCGGAATGTAATTAAGAAATGGCAGTCATCAGGAACAGTGGAAGTTAAAACAAGATCTGGAAGACCAAAAAAATATCAAACAGAACAGCTCGCAGGATTGTGAGAAAAACAATTCAAAACCCAGAAAGATCTGGCAGACACTGGAGTTGTGGTACACTATTCCACTATAAAAACATACTTGTACAAATATGGTCTTCATGGAAGAGTCATCAGAAGAAAACCTCTTTTACATCCTCACCACAAAAATTAGCGTTTCACCGTTTTGGAAACAAGTTCTGTGGATCGATGAGGTTAAAATTGAACTTTTTGGCCGGAATGAGCAAAAGGTACGTTTGGAGAAGAAGGGGAACAGAATTTAATGAAAAGCACCTCTGTCCAACTGTTAAGCATGGGTGGGAGGATCAATCATGCTTTGGGGTTGTATTGCAGCCAGTGGCACAGGGAACATCTCACGAGTAGAAGGAAAAATGGATTCAATAAAACTTCAGCAAATTTTGGATGATAACTTGATGCCATCTGTGAAAAAGCTGTAGTTAAATAGAGGATGGCTTCTACAAATGGATAGTGATCCTAAACACACCTCGAAATCCACGGGGGATTACATCAAGAGGCGTAAACTGAAGGTTTTGCCATGGCCTTCACAATCTCCCAACCTCAACATAATTGAAAATGTATGGATAGATGTTGAAAGAACAGTGCGTGACAGACAGCCCAGAAATCTCAAAGAACTTGAAAACTTTAGTAAGAAAGAATGGGCAAAGATACCTCAAACAAGAATTGAAAGACTCTTGGCTGGCTACAAAAAGTGTTTACAAGCTGTGATACTTGACAAAGGGGGCAGTACAAGATATTAACTCTGCAGGGTGCCCAAACTTTTGCAGACACCATTTTTTTGTTTTCTGTTATTTTGAAAGTGTAATTGATGGAAATAAAATCTAAATTTTGTTGACATATTATAAGAATGTCTAATCTGTAATTTGATGCTTCTTGGAGATTTTTCCATCTTTCCTTGGCTTCTTTATGCACATTAATACAAATTTTTACGTGGGGTGCCCAAACTTTTGATCCCCACTGTATGGTATGCATGATGTCTGCAATGGTTATACATACTCGACATTATCTCACTGTTGCTGCTACTACATTGAGATGTGGTGACTGGGGTGTACCAGTATGTAACAGGGTCTGGTTGTATAAACCCTGGGGGCAAGATGTTGTTAACCCCTTAGTGTTCGTGACGCCAGGATGTGGTTATTCTGGTATGGTAATCGCCATCAATCAACCCAAGAACGGTTTGTAATAAAGGAATGTCCACAGCAAGGATTCTAAATAAACTGGAACGTTTACTTGTTTAGGGAACAGTCTTTACAATTATGCAGTTCCTTCAGAGGCAACCGGGACACAGGATACCTCACAGGTTTGCTTGGACTTGTTATTATTGAGATATTTAGGTAGACCACTGTGCTACTGATATATTCCTTAGCTGAGGAGTAGTCACTGGATTTGTAGAGAGAATTGTAACTCATGTTTTAGAAGTGGTTGTGTTTCTTTTGGCTTTGGTCTAGATGAGATGAATTTGCAGTATACAGGACTTTGTGCTTCCTTTTGAGTCCAAGAAATAAGAGAGTATGGAGACTACAGCCACTTATATACTAGGGGGCTGGACTAAAGCCCATTGGTTGCTAATGCCTGGGGTTCCTGTGCCGATGGAACTCTGGGTATATCACATGACAGTAGATCACATGACCAATGAAGGTCCTATACATTTTATACAAACTGTACAACTTTATACATATGAACAATTAATACACATAATGAATATACACTGCATTTATAAGACAAGGGGGGAGCCCTGCAGGAGAGCCATATGAACCTAAGGGACTCTTCCTGAGGGGACTTAAGGATGGTACAGGATAGGTCCTGTACCGGGACACCACAAAGCTTAATGTTAATTATAAAAAAAATTTATTATATAACAACTCTATTATTTTATGGTTAAAAATACACACTGCACACCTTGTTAATTGTAGGACACGTACATGCTGGCGTACCCACTAAATTTGAAAATGTTGTGTTAAAATAGAATAAGGCACAAAATAATTGTGTAAGATTTTTACAGACTACGTAAATAACCCATATGTGGCACAAAAATTTTCCTTTAAAAAAAAAAAAAAATCCATAGTAATGCAGCTTCATGCACATTTTGGGGTGGGTAATGTACCGAGCCGCTTTTTTTTTGTGTGGCTTCACTATTGTTTATGTGCCTGTTGGTGCTGCGCTGCCTTCCTTCCTGATGTAAACTCCTTCCTCAGCGCGGTGGCGCAAGTCTCCACCCACAAACGTCACAAAATGTGGGCTCAAAATTAAACAAAAAAGCCCCCAGAGTACGGATATTCATGGTGCGGCATAGTGTGTTTTTAATACTTTTTTAATTTCAGAGGAGGGTGGATGGGATGTTGCGGGATAGTTGGAGTGCAGCTATTTAGTGCCAGGGAGGCCAGTCAGGGTGTCACCTGATGCAGTACACCCCCTCCCAGTCACTCTCTAGTAACACTAATGGTAATAAAGGGTAGATAAAGAACTTCGGCTATTAACATAAGGGAAAACTTTTCTGATTTAAAAAAATGCTTTTGCTTCCGTGCGATTTATTTTTCAAAGTCGTGCGACTTTTTGATAAATAGGTCACACATAAGCAAAAGTAAGTTAAAAAACAATTGTCATATAAAAGCCGTACGTTTGAAAAGAATGATAAATCTCTTTCAAAAAGTTTTTTTCTGGAACTTCGTTTCTCGGAACAGACGTCTCTACCATGATATCCGTCTTCCAGAGCTGCCAAGGAGACTTCCAATAACAATACTCCAGATCACAAAAACTCTGGAGACGGCTTCAGCAGCAGCGGAGGAGCAAGATGAGACACACAACTCGTGTTGCTTTTGGCTCCAAAAAAATGGAATCTGCATTAAGTGCAAGTTCCCACTTCAAAGGTTAGGACCATTCCCATATAATCTTACACTAAGAGCTATTCTCATACCGGCCCCACTGCATCTGTACAGCACAGTGTTTCCCAACCAGCGTGTCTCCACCTGTTACATAACTACAACTCCCAGCATGCCCTTTGGCTGTGCATGCTGGGAGTTGTAGTTATGAAACAGTAGGAGGCACACAGGCCTCACCTCCTGCTGCCAGTCATTTCCTGCCGCCAACAGTAAGCTTTCCCCGCCACTGCACACCACATGGTCGGTACCCGCTCTCGCCCTCCAGACTAGGGGCAGAACGGGTGCCGTCAGGACTGCCCAGAAGACGCAGTGATTCATCAGCCGGTCTCAGCCGACCAATCACCATGATCGTGAGGTGGCACCAGTGCCACCTCACTCCTGCTGGGCAATTGTGATTGGTGCTGTCTCGGACATTTGGTATTCGGTACATTCGGGTAAATCTTTTTATTCTTTTTTGGACTTTTTTAGCGATCCTAAAAAATTTATGGAGATTTTATTAAAATTTCGTAGGGTACCATAAAAAAAATAATAATAAAAAAGATACAGAAGTGATGGAAAAAATTGTATCTAACGAAATGTATCTTTTTTATTGTGAAATGTTTATAAATTTTTAAACAGGGATCAATTTATGTGAGCGGGTAAAGCACTAAAAATGTAGCCGACAATAATAAAAATGTATTGTGTGCGTGTTTTTCACTTTTTTTTAAACATTTTTTAGGTAGTACTACTACTCCCAGCATGAAACACACTGTTCCATGATGGTAGTAGTAGTTACCTGTACTAATTGACAGATCGCCGGGGTCCCTTGTGATCCTCTTGTATAGATGCGGTGGCAGCTCTTCTATGGTCCCCTGCACTCACGTATATATACACATATTCATATTTCCCGCAGAGCTGTGATTGGCCAGATGGTTCCAGCCAATCACAGCTCTCTGTGAGAAATAGGAATATGTGTATATATACGGCCGTGCAGGGGACCATAGGAGCGCGGCCGCCGCATCCATACATTATACAGGAGCATCACAGCGGATGTCAGGAGTGATACCCGCAGTGATCTTTCCTTTACTACAAGTACTACTACTCCCAACATGGAGTACACTCTGCTCCATGCTGGGAGCTGTAGTACCTGCATTAATAGACAGATCGCAGCAGGTGTCAGAAGTTACACTCGCTGCGATTTGTCTATTAATGCAGGTACTACAGCTCCCAGCATGGAGCAGAGTGTGCTCCATGTTGGGAGTATTAGTACCAGCAGTAAGGGACAGATCCCAGCGGATGTCACTCCTCCTGACACCCGCTGCTATCGCCCTTATGTGAATGTCGGGATCAGCTGTTCTCAGGGCTACAGAGCCGGGAGAACAGCTGACGCTGAGCCGTAGGTATACATCGTATATCTACTGCCCAGCAAGAACTTAAAGTGAACCTGCAATGTGTATACAGTATACACATTGCTGGCTCACTTAACCCCTTGCTGAGCTGTGCGTTATGCGCAAGCCCAGAAAGGGAAGAGTTAACTTACACTGCTGGACAGTGTAGGTTAACCCTTTGGGCGGTATACACTATATACAGCTATCTATAGATAGCTGTATATAGTATATACAGAAGACGAAGTCCGCTTTCTTCCCTCGAGTATCGGGCAGGTCCGTGTAGCTCCGCCCCCCATTGATGACGTCATTAGGGGGGCGGAGCTACAAAAGAGAACAAGGCTAGTTAATCTGAAGCTCTGTTCACATTGTCCGTTTTGTATAATGTGAACAGACCCTTCTGGCAGTGTCTACCCAGACAGAGAGACTCCAGCTGTTGCTAAACTACAACTCCCAGCATGCCCAGACAGCCATGCTGGGAGTTGTAGTTTTGCACCAATTGGTGGCTCCCTGTTTTGGTAGACATTGCATCATGGTTGCTCTCCCCAGCGGACAGCGCCAAAAATGTCATAACCAATTTTTTTGTGTTTTTTTTCTTCTCGTTTCAGATCCGTGTATGCAGAGGATTACTGCAGATTCAATGGATTATGGCGGATTAATTTTTTTTTCCTTTTAATAAAATGGTTAACGAGGGCTGTGGGGGAGTGTTTTTTTAAATAAAATAATTTTTCCAATGTGTTGTGTTTTTTATTTAATTGAATTTTCAGGCTTAGTAGTGGAAGCCGGTCTTATTGACTGAATCCATTACTAAGCCAGGGCTTAGTGCTAGCCCCAAAAACAGCTAGTGCTAACCCCCAATTATTACCCCGGTACCCTCCGCCACAGGGGTGCCGGGAAGAGCTGGTACCAACACGCCCGGAGCGTCAAAAATGGCGCTCCTGGGCCTAGGCGGTAACAGGTTGGCATTATTTAGGCTGGGAAGGGAGAGTAACAATGGTCCTCGCCCACCCTGGTAACGTCAGGCTGTTGCTGTTTGGTTGGTATTGTGCTGAGAATGCAAATACGGGGAACCCTATAAGTTTTTTTATTTTTTTTATTTAAATAAAATAAAAAACGTATAGGGTTCCCCGTATTTTCATTCTCAACACAATACCAAACAAACAGCAACAGCCTGATGTTACCAGGGGGGCGAGGACCATTGTTACTGGCCCACCCCAGCCTAAATAACGCCAGCCTGTTACCGCCTAGGAACAGGAGCACCATTTTTGACACTCCGGGCCTTTTGGTACTGGCTCTTCCCGACATCCCTGTGGCGGTGGGTACCGGGGTAATAATTGGGGGTTAGCTCTAGCTGTTTTTGGGGCTAGCACTAAGCCCTGTCTTAGTAATGGAGTCAGTCAATAAGACCAGCTTCCATTACTAAGCCTGAAAATTCAATAAAAAAAAAAAACACAAGACATTGGAAAAATTATTTTATTTAAAAAACACTCCCCCACAGCCCTCGTTAACCATTTTATTAAAATAAAAAAAATAATCCGCCGTAATCCATCAAATCCGCAGTAATCCTCTGCATACACGCATCTGAAACGAGAAGAAAGAAAAAAAACAAAAAATTGGTTATGACATTTTTGGTGCTGTCCGCTGGAGAGAACACCCATGATGCAATGTCTACCCAAACAGGGAGCCACCAATTGGTGCAAAACTACAACTCCCAGCATGCCCAGACAGCCTTTGGCTCTCTGGGCATGCTGGGAGTTGTAGTTTAGCAACAGCTGGAGTCTCCCTGTCTGGGTAGACACTGCCAGAAGGGTCTGTTAACATTATGCAAAACGGACAATTTGAACAGAGCTTCAGATTAACTAGCCTTGTTCCCTTCTGTAGCTCTGTCCTCTAATTACGTCATCACTAGGGGCGGAGCTACATGGACCTGCCCGGTACTCGAGGGAAGTAAGCGGACTTCGTCTTCTGTATATACTACATACATGTGGTAGCCCTTGGGGGGTGTATAGTAGGGATGGTATAATGTTGGTATATGAGGGGTTAATATTAACCCAGTCACTCGTGACGCCAGGGTCAGGGCTGGTATGCTGAATCCATGTTCCGGCCTATCGCCGCCCTTCCCAGAAACGATAGGTGCAATGAAATGACTGAAGGTCCACAAGCAGATTTACCTTGAACTTGAATAACTTTACTGCAGTGCTTGCAATATCCAATGCGTAGTAACAGTCTCATATAAGAGTTCTTAGGTTGCTTAGCGACTGGCAGAAGTTGCGGACCTTGCATTAAACTTGTCTCTGAATTTAGGGAGTGATGTGCAGATCCATCCGGATTTAGGGGAAATATTGGGTCCGGTGATACTGCAGAGTGCTTAGGGAATGACACACTCTATAATTTAGATCATTCAGCCGTTGCTGCAAGGCTCAGGCCTAACTCACTGCGATATAGGTCTTCTCTCATCAAGAGCCAGGAGAAAGAGAGAGATAAGATGGCCGCCGCTCCCTTATATGGGCAGGGGGCGTGGCGATTTTGATTGGTCCGAACGTCTACCATTCACTTTACATGGTATCATGGGATTGCTTACATCACAGGATCTATACACATTGCAAAACCCAAAATGAGTCTAGAAATACCAAAGTGAGGCCTGAAACGCATCCAGAATGAGGCTTGGAACGCATCACATGACCCGAGGGCCCTCTGACACCATGGAAACAAGTAATTAACCATTTATATACAGAAATAATACTATATACATTATTCTATGGACAAATTAGAAATCTATATAATATAATAGAGGCAACTAGGGGCAAACTGACTAACAGAGATTACTAAGTCCTAGGGACTCTGGCTACGGGGACCCATAGATAAATAAGTACCGTATGAAATGCGGTACTGGGATACCACATACAGCTATCTATAGATAGCTGTATATAGTGTATAACGCCCAAAGGGTTAACCTACACTGTCCAGCAGTGTAAGTTAACTCTTCCCTTGCTGGGCTTGCACATAGTGCACAGCTCAGCAAGGGGTTAAGTGAGCCAGCAATGTGTATACTGTATACACATTGCAAGCTCACTGTAAGTTCTTGCTGGGCAGTAGATATACGATGTATACCTACGGCTCAGCGTCAGCTGTTCTCCCGGCTCTGTAGCCCTGAGAACAGCTGATCCTGACATTCACATCAGGAGGATCACAGCGGGTGCCAGGAGAAGTGACATCCCTGGGATCTGTTCCTTACTGCAGGTACTAATACTCCCAACATGGAGCACACTCTGCTCCATGCTGGGAGCTGTAGTACCTGCATTAATAGACATATCGCAGCGAGTGTAACTTCTGACACCCACTGCGATCTGTCTATTAACGCAGGTACTACAGCTCCCAGCATGAGGCAGAGTGTACTCCATGTTGGGAGTAGTAGTACTTGTAGTAAAGGAAAGATCACTGCAGGTATCACTCCTGACACCCGCTGTGATGCTCCTGTATAATGTATGGATGCAGCGGCTGCTCTCCTATGGACCCCTGCACGGCCGTATATATACACATATTCCTATTTCTCACAGAGAGCTGTGATTGGCTGGAACCATCTGGCCAATCACAGCTCTGCGGGAAATATGAATATGTGTATATATACGTGAGTGCAGGGGACCATAGAAGAGCGGCCACCGCATCTATACGTTATACAAGAGGATTGCAAGGGACCCCTGCGATCTGTCAATTAGTACAGGTAACTACTACTCCCATCATGGAAGAGTGTGTTCCATGCTGGGAGTAGTAGTGCTACCTAAAAAATGTTTTTAAAAAAAGTGAAAAACACGCACACACTACATTTTTATTATTGTCGGCTACATTTTTAGTGCTTTACCCGCTCACAAAAAATGATCCCTGTTTAAAAATGAATAAACATTTCATAATAAAAAAGATACATTTCATTAGATACAATTTTTTCCATCACTACTGTATCTATTTTATTATGATTTTTTTATGGTACCCTACGAAATTTTTATAAAAAAGGTATCTCCATAATTTTTTTAGGATCACTTAAGTCCAAAAAAAGAATAAAAAGATTTACCGAATGTACCCGAATACCGAATGTATCCGAAAAATCAAACTGTATCTGTATCCTTTTTATTATCTTTGTTATCAGAATGAATTATTTACGTCATTTAGGGATAACGAATGCATTCATTATTTACAGCTATTCGTATTATCGTGGCTATTCGGGAATGTTCAAAATATGTTTTCGTGCATTCGGATCTGTCCGAATGCCCGAAAACGGTAAAATTCGGTAAATTAGACATTCGTGCCGAACCGAATTGCACATGTCTAGAAGTTACACTGTACCAGGACATTGCGCCCACGACCTTACTGAAAAGACGCCTGATGAGACCCCTGTTGGATAAGCTACGGGACGCTGGTATACAATACGCATGGCTGTTCCCGTTTGGACTGTCGGTGATCAAAGACGGCAAGAGGATTGCGATACGGACACCGTCTGATCTAGCTGGTGCCTGGTTGCAGATCGGTATCGAACCAGTAGAGATACCTTCATGGCTCCTGGCTGCGGTGGCGGAACCACTGCCGCCGCTCCCGGTCATCGGCGAATGGAAGAGGGTAGCCAGACCCCGTACTCCCAAGGCAAAGAAACAGGCCCTTGCCTCAAGCACATAAGATGTGCGGTCCTGGAATTTACCTGTATGATGCCCTTGGAGCCACAGGACATCGCTAGAGTTCGTGGACGGAGCTTACTCGTTGTTGAGATGGGATTACGGTCCACCCCTTAGACTCTCCAGCGGAGACGGCACCTCCACGGACTAGGTAAACTCTCTTAGCCCATCTCTCTAACCCCATGTGCTATGGAAGGAGGATGACTAGTCCCGCTTGCCATTTAGAGACAGGATGTTGCCCATGCGCTTCTCAATCACCCTGCCACCCGAATCCGCCCCTTCACTCTCCCATTCTTAGGTTCCATAGCTACTGGGACTTGTTTGGACTGCATACTGGACTCCGATCGCCTTCACAACGGGTTGAGGTCTTCACAGCGAGCCAGCGTAATCTGAGACTCCCTCCCCCCCCCTCAACTACTGCTCCAAGCAAGGACCCTGATAACCCCAGTCCTCTGGTCCCATCTCTCCCCCTCCCCCCCCCCCCTCCTGTGGCCAGGTGAACCAGCGACTACACCCGGATCTACGGTACTCACATATGCCCTTACCTTTATCTCAACGACGAGACTTTTGATGTTTGCCTCCGTCTCTCCTGTATTCGGTTACTGTGTGCTATTTGGGGGTGTTGATTGGGTTATTACTCTTACTATCGTGCATAGTAGCTGATCCTCAATGTTCGCAATGTTTTTACTGGTTGTATTTCCACAAGATTGTCCCACCTGGTTAGGATGTTTCATGTTATCTTAATGTTAAGAGTGTATTAGTGTGCGCCTCAGGCTAAGATTTCCTATCATTTCCTACTTCTCCCCCCCCCCCCCCCCCACTGGCACTCTCCCTACCACATTAGGTGCTAGGTACCTGAGTGCACCTGTTACCTGTAACGACTTTCACCCTCAGGTCATTTGAACTACTGCCCACTCTTACATATTGAATCACTGACCTTTTCTAAATCTTCCTTTTCTCACCTGTATTTCCTTACCCACCTTCTCTTTTCTCATTATTTTCTTTTATCTTCCTTTCTCTTCTCCCGCCCTCCCTCTCCACTCCGCTTCCAACATTTCCCTCTGATCCACTCTTCTCACCTGCCTACTACTTCACCTTACCTCCCCCCCCCACATCTCCCATTTCTTCTCCACTGCTTCTTCCTGCTCCACTTGCTTATCCTCTTTCTTCCATATACCCTCACTACACCTTCCGTTCCCTCACCCCCCACCCTTTTCCTCCTCATCACAGTCTACTATTTCCATTTTCCTCTTCCCTCAGCCCCATACTCCGGACTCGCCTACACTTCACCTCTATCATCTGCTCTCCTTCAAACATACATACTCCAACCCCCCCAGCCTTACGTAAGACTTCCCTTTGCTGCAGCTTAGATCTGGACACTTCCTCAGACAGAAATAGTTAAATATTTTCTATACATCCCCGAGTGTTCACTATGTCTGACAGAGCTCTCACAACCTTTGTCTCCTTCAATGTACGGGGACTGAGCACTCCTCACAAGAGAAGCCATGCACTGAGGATTCTCCATAGATTGAAACCGTCAGTAGTTTATTTTCAGGAAACTCATTTTAAGTTGCACAAGATACCGAATTTACCTCGCCGCTACTATGACCAGTGGTTCCACTCCTGCCATGACACCTCGGCATCTAAAGGTGTATCTATAGCCATACACAAAAGTTGCCCGATTAAGGTTCTACAGACTCTCTCTGACTCTGAGGGAAGATATCTTTTCCTAAATGTCCTATTGTACAATCGCAAGTTAACTCTGGTGAATCTATATGCCCCTAACAATGCCCAGGTGTCATGGCTTTTGGGGGCACTGGAAGACCTCCGGGCGTTTGCAGATGGTCCGGTGATCTTAGGTGGTGATTTGAATGTTTCACTTAATCCACTTTTAGTCACTTCTCAAGCACGTACTGCTGTTCCCCAGAGAACACTTGCCAAACTACACTCCAAACTAACTGATTTATCTCTTATAGATGCAAGGAGACAGAGGAATCTTTCCATCCGGGACTACTCCCATTACTCGTCAGTACACAGATCCTACCACAGACTTGACTATTTGCTGCTCCACAAGTCTCTCCTCCCGACGCTCATGACCACAGGTATTGACTCTATTACTATCTCCGATCACGCTCCTGTACATCTTTCTTTGTCTCTGTCCCCTTTCCCCTCCATTTCTTGGTGCTGGAGATTGAATGAAGGCATCCTTTCTAATCAGACTGCTCTAGCTGACATTACGCAACAGTTATCCTTATACTTTGATTTAAACTCTAAGTCGGAAACGGCCTTCATGCGAGGGATATTCATTTCCTGGGGTTCCAAACTGAAGAAAGAGAGGCAGCGCAAGATCACTGACATTCTGTCTGAAATCTCCACCCTGGTGAGGATACACAAGTGTACCGGGGCGATAGCGATTCAGGAGACACTTAAATCCCTATGCACCACCCTTAATACTCTCCTCACCGAAAAATCAGCGAAGGCCTACCTCCACCACAGGCACCGTATTTATGCACACGGGGACAAGGGAGGTAAGCTCATGTCCACACTTATAAAGAAGGCGAGAACAAAACAACACATTCATGCAGTGAGAGATGAGAGAGGCCACCGGTATACAGACACACCCTACATTGCTAAAGCTTTCCAGACGTTTTACACCTCTCTGTATAATTTATCAGAGGGAGAGTCCCCGGACTCTGCTTCCGGCCGTAGAGAGGCGACGAAAAGATTTCTGACATCACTAAATCTCCCTACTTTGGACGAACACATGCAGAGAGAACTCATGCTACCTATTACCCCTGAAGAAGTGCAGAGAGTGGTCTCTTTTTTCCCACCGGGGAAGAATCCGGGCCCGGACAGTCTTCCACTGGAATACTACCGTAAATATGCAGACGTTCTGATCCCCCACCTCACCTCTGTTTGCGAGGCTTTATTCCGTGGGTCTCCTCTCCCTAAACAGTCCCTTGAAGCACATGTCACTCTCATTCACAAGGAAGGCAAGAACCCAGAAGACTGTGGGAGCTACAGACCAATATCACTTCTGAACTTAGACCTCAAAATCTGGGCTAAACTGCTCTCCTTGAGAATCAAGAGTCATCTTCCCCACTTAGTAGACGTGGACCAGTCGGGATTTGTACCAGGTAGGGAGGGTCGCACGAACACATTGAGACTGCTAACTGCGATCCAACATGCTCACATGAAAAGACTGCCCCTTGTCCTTCTTGGCGTTGACGGCATTTGATAGGGTCAATTGGGAGTATATGAAGGAGACACTACACCGCTTCGGATTTCCCCCGCAGTTTATAACAGCTCTTATGTCCCTTTACACACAACCGTATGCTTCATTGATGGTCAACGATGACATATCCCCCCGTTCCGGATCACAAACGGGACCAGGCAGGGATGGCCTCTGTCCCCAACCCTTTTTATACTAACAATGGAAACGCTTTTACAGAGAGTTCGACAGTTGACCAGTATCTCAGGATACAAAACCCCGAGGGGAGAGCTTAAAGCACTAGACTTTGCAGATGATTTACTATTTATCTTAAGTGACCCTGCACACGGACTGCCTAGTTTATTAGACCTGTTCGTAGACTTTTGCTCGCTGTCGAACTTTAAAGTAAACGTTTCTATGTCGGAATTATTAAACATTACTTTTATCTGCAGCTAAGATTAAGGAGATCGACTCCCTGTCCCCTTTCCCCTGGGCCAAATCGTCACTCACGTATCTAGGGGTTAAAATACCTAGCTCGCTCACAAGCATTTTTCAACTTAACTTTAAACCCCTACTAGCAGAGATTAAAGAGACATTGGCTGGATATGATCTTCCCCTGATCCTATGGATGGGTAGGAAAAACCTGATTAACTGCTATGTGCTCCCTAAGGTTAGATACACATTACAGATGCTACCGATCACATTACCTGCCTCCTTCTTCTCCAGCGTCAAGTCTCTCTTTTCTAACTTTATTTGGAAGCAAAAGAGGCCTAGGTTAGCATATTCGCTACTCTCTCGCACAAGCGCCCAGGGGGGAATGGATGCGCCAGATGTGGAGAAACTCTACAACCTGATACAGCTCCGCAGATGGATAGATTTAATTAGTCCCTATCACTCTAGAGGTGGCATCAGTCGACTACTCTGGTGATCTATTGACAGACTTATGGCTCCCTCCTACATCATGTAGCCTCGCGCGTAACAAAGACGTCCTGTTCTCTGGTGTTTTATGTACTGCTCGTCTCCTGCTTCCCTCACTTTCCCCCTCTCTTTCCCCTCTACTACCTTCTTCTGTGCTGCCTGTGGTCGTGGGCGATGGGGTGGTGGATCACCCAGATATATGGAATAAATTGGCCCACATACCCTTATCACAACTGTTCCCGAACGGAAGGATTCTAACAGAGACAGAAGTCAGGATGCTTTTCCCAGATACCAGTTTGACTTTTCTGCACATAGCTCACTTTCAGAAATGCAGTAGACTCTTTATAGAGGGCTCTCTACCCCTCAGGGAACTTACAGACTTTGAGTCAGATGTAGCCTCCCTTGACGTGAAACATAGGAAACTCTCGGCCTTACGCACACTATATGATGCCTGCTCCCCGTTCCGTCCCCCAGGTTTTCTGCTGTCTTGGGAGAGAGAGTTAGACATATCTTTTACGAGAGAAGAGCAGAAGTTCATACTGACTCCCAGTAGGGGATTCTCGAGATGTGTCCGACTTCAGGAATCACAATACAGACTAACCTCGAGATGGTACAGGACGCCTGATTTCACAAGTTAACAGACTCCGCTCTCTGCTGGAGATGTAAGCTTCACACCGGTACCCATTTCCACATCTGGTGGACGTGTCCGCTTATTGCCCCACATTGGAGGGAGGTGGAGGACACATGCTCCAAAATCATTGGCAAGAAAATCTCACTATCGCCGGCGTCTGCGCTTTTGGGATGCCCAACTGTTACGCATTCCCCAGACAAGTCCTCATTGATCTCACATTTGATCATGGCAGCCAAACAACTGATTCCCCTTACATGGCTGCAGTCCTTCCCCCCTTCAATTGCGGAGTGGCTGAGGAAAGTCCAACAGATCCATGTATTTGAAGAGATGTCCAGTAGAGCTATTAGAACGTTAGATGCACACCGCATTGTCTGGGGACCATGGCGAGCATACTCACTAAACTGATGGATGGAGGAGAACTACAAAGAAGTTTTCCTCTACCCTTTTTTTTGTATGATTTCAATGCAAGGGAAATGTATTATACGTTACGTGGTCTTACAGCATTATGACTGTCACTCCCTGTCACATGCCTCCCCCCCACCCCTACCCACACCTTCTCCCCTCACCCCCCCCCCACCCTACTCCACACCTCCCTATCCGCACTCCCTCCTCCTTATGTTACAACTCAGATGTTAATAAGTGCAGGTCAATGTTTTGATGACAGATCTGTACTGTTATCTATACTATGATGGAGAAGGCGCTGCTGCGACAGCGACCCCCTCGCCTACCTTTGTTCCTTATCTCTTTGTATTGTGCGTTAATGACTTTAAAATAAAATAAAAACTTGTTTGGAAAAAAAAAGTCTGATGTGTAAGTGAAAAAAAAATGTTTACACTAAAATGCTGTTTTTCCCCCAAATTTTACATTTTTACAAGGGGTAATAGGAGAAAATGACCCCCAAAATTTGTAACCCCCTTTCTTCTGAGTGTGGAAATACCCCATGTGTGGATGTCAAGTGCTCTGCTGGTGAACTACAATGCTCAGAAGAGAAGGAGCGCCATTGAGCTTTTGGAGAGATAATTTGTTTGGAGTGGTAGTCAGGGGCCATGTGCATTTACAAAGCCCCCGTGGTGCCAGAACAATGGACCCCACACATGTGACCCCATTTTGGAAACTACATCCCTCACAGAATTTTATAAGGAGTGCAGTGAGTATTTACACCCCACTGATGTTTGACAGGTCTTTGGAACAGTGGGCTGTGCAAATTAAAAATTACATTTTTCATTTTCACGGACCACTGTTCCAAAAATCTGTCAGACACATGTGGGGTGTAAATGCTCACTGTACCCCTTATTACATTATGTGAGGGGTGTAGTTTCCCAAATGGGGTCACATGTGTGGGGCGGGGTCCATTGTTCTGGCACTATGGGGGCTTTGTAAACTTACGTAGCCTTCAATTCCGGACAAAATTTACCTTCAAAAGCCCAATGGTGCTCCTCTCTTCTGAGCATTGTAGTTCGCCCGCAGAGCACTTTCCATCCACATATGGGGTATGTTCTTACTCAAAAGAAATGGGGTTACAAATTTTGGGGGGCTTTTTTCCTATTTTCTGTTTTTTTATTTTCCTATCCAACTTTAATGAAAAATTCTTCAAACACCTGTGGGGTGTTAAGGCTCACTATACCACTTGTTACATTCCTTGAGGAGTGTAGATTCCAAAATGGGGTCATATGTGAGTATTTCTTTTTTTGCGTTTATGTCAGAACCGCTGTAAGATCAGCCACCCTTGTGCAAATCACCAATTTAGACCTTAAATGTACATAGTGCACTCTCCCTCCTGAGCGTTGTGGTGCGTCCGCAGAGCATTTTACGCCCACCTATGGGGTATTTCCGTGCTCAGGAGAAATTGCGTTACAAATTTTAGGGGTATTTTTTCCCTTTTACTGCTTGTGAAAATAAAAAGTATGGGGCAACACCAGCATGTTAGTGTAAACATTTTTATTTTTTTACACAGGCTGGTGTAGCCCCATACTTTTCCTTTTCATAAGGGATAAAAGGAGAAAAAGCCCCCCAAAATATGTAGTACAATTTCCCCCAATTATGGAAATACCCCATGTGTGGCCCTAAACTGTTTCCTTGAAATATGACAGGATTCTGAAGTGAGAGAGCGCCATGCGCATTTGAGGACTAAATTAGGGATTGCATAGGGGTGGACATAGGGGTATTCTATCCCAGTGATTCCCAAACAGGGTGCCTCCAGCTGTTGCTAAACTCCCAGCATGCCTGGACAGTCAGTGGCTCTCTGGAAATGCTGGGAGTTGTTGTTTTGCAACAGCTGGAGGCTCCATTTTGGAAACACTGCCGTACGATACGTTTTTCATTTTTATTGGGGGGGAACAGTGTAAGGGGGTGTATATATAGTGTTTTACCCTTTATTATGTGTTAGTGTAGTATTTTTAGGGGACATTCGCACTGGCGGATTACAGCGAGTTTCCCGCTAGGAGTTTGCGCTGTGGCGAAAAATTTGCCGCAGCTCAAACTTGAAACATAAACCCCACTGTAAACTCGCCCGTGTGAATTTTCCCTGTATGTTCACATGGGAGGGCAAACCTCCAGCTGTTTCATAACTACAACTCCCAGCATGTACTAACGGACCGTGCATGCTGGGAGTTGTACTTTTGCAATAGCTGGAGGCACACTGGTTGGAAAACCTTCAGTTAAGTTCTGTTACCTAACTCAGCACTTTCTAACCAGTGTGCCTCCAGCTGTTGCAAAACTACAATTCCCAGCATGTACTGATCGCCGAAGGTCATGCTGGGAGATGTAGTTATGCAACAGCTGGAGGTACGCAACTACAACTCCCAGCATGCCAAGACAGCTGTTTGCTATTTGGGCATTCTGGGATTTGTAGTTTTGCAAAAGCTGGAGGGTCACAGGTTGGAGATCACTGTGCATTGATCTCCAAACTGTGGGCCTCCAGATGTTGCAAAACTACAAATCCCAGCATGCCCAGACTGCAAACTGCTTTGTGGGCATTCTAGGAGTTGTAGTTTTGCAACATCTGGAGGGCTACAGTTTAGAGACCACTGTATATTGGTCTCAGACTGTAGACCTCCAGATGTTGCTAGGCAACTCACCGGCTTTCGTAGGATCCAGGGAGCCGCATCGCCGTCCTCCTCTTCTGCCGCCGATCACCCCTGCCGATCGCCGCCTGCTGCCGCCGCCGGTTAGTGATTGGGCTTCGATGCCGGATCCTGTCGGTTTCCCCGTTCTGCCCAGCCTACTGTGGGTGGGTAGAAAGGGGAAACTGAAAGTTAACCCCCCTGCCCCCGATCTGCAATTGGTTGTCGCTTCTTGATGACCATTAGCAGGGATAGGAGGGGTGGCACCCCTGCCACCTCACTCCAATCCCTTCAGAGGGATCGTGGGTTTCTTTGACAACCGCGATCCCCTTTATATACTGGTCACCATAGACCCGTATGACCCGGAATCGGCGCAAATCGCCGGTGTAAATACACCGGCGATTTGCAGCGATCGCTGACATGTTGCATGGGATGCCTGCTGACTGATTTCAGCTGGGATCCCGGTCCCCGCCCGGCGTGTGGTGGGGACCGGAATTCACAGGGGCGTATGGATACGCCCTGAGTCCTTAACGATCAAAAACCCAGGGCGTATCCATATGCCCTGGGTCCTTAAGGGGTTAAGGGGTTAATAATAGTAATAGTAATAATAATAATTATACTGTTTCTACCATATCCACTTATCCAGAGATATTATGCTAGAGATATATTGTCATCCTTCATTCCTGGGAATCCAACTCTCCCCTTCTACAGATCTCTGATTCCTTAATCATCCAATAGGGGGGCTTGTTTCCCACTTATGTTTCTAGGTGGACAATATCTTCTGTCTACATTACAAGCTGTATGTCCAATATGGGAAATGCGCCTTGAATTATGCAGCTCCTCGCTCACTTGTTAATGTATCAAGTGACCCAGAGCCCATCACGTGGAGGTGGCTGCATTTCGGGCTCCTCCCCACCCCCAACCATATGCAGACCTTGTGTGACCCAATCAGCATCTTGTTAAATTGGTTCACATTGATCGTCAATGGCCTTTGCTGTAATACTTCTTAGCTTTGTATGTAGGAAGTAAAATGGCATCTTGAATGTGGTCATCATGCCGGTTACTGTCCATTTGGCCATGGCCCATGCTCCAACCCACACATTGGATACATAATTGGACCACTTCAGTTTGCTTTTAGCATATTGCCAAGTCCGCTGCAGCCAAGACACTTTGGGCTCCGAGGCATCTTCAGAGGTTGTTGGTAAATCCATCTGGTTATCCGCCATGGTGACTGTCACATGATCGCTGTGCCTGGATTCATGTGGGTCTGAATTGTCACCTAAAGCCATGTCAATAGCCACATCTGCTCGCTGACCACGGTGCTTAATCTTCTTCCCAGGTATTTTATGGATCTCATAATATGGTGGAGTGACCTTATAATGATATAGGTTAGTATACCGCCAAAGGAAACTCGTCACGTAATGTATGAGACACACGACAGGCACCGAGAGAACTGGGATATCTGCAAAATAGCGACAGGATACAATATATTAGACCTATATTCATTCATGTATTTATGTATATATATATATATGTAAATACATATGTTCATATATATGTATATATATATATATATATATATATATATATATATATATATATACTTTTTTTGTTAAAACTGTAATTTATACAGCAAACTATAAATATTTTATAGGCTATATGCTAGAAGATTAGATGTCATGGATCACTGTATTGTCACTGTATGAAGCTTTTTTTAAACTTATGTGTGACTAAAACATTGTTATTATAATTATATTACTACTATTATTATATTATTTCACTAATATCAGAGTAGCTTCCCATGTTTTCTTTTAGAAGGCAAAATACTTAAAGCATTGATTCACAAACTGAAATCATTTATCTCACAGGAATAAACATTTGCTCAATTGCTGTAAGAGACTTAAAGGAGTACTCTGCCTCTAGACATCTTATCCCCTACCCAAAGGATAGGGGATAAGATGTCTGATTGCAGGGGTCCCGCAGCTGGTACCCCAGCGATCTCTGTGCAGCACCCAGCGTTCGTTCAGCATTCGACAGGGTCGCAACTTCACGGCCACTCCCCTCGTGAGGTCACACCACAACCTACCCATAGACTTACATTGAGGGGGTGTGGCCCTAATGTCACAACCCCCGCCGCCCGCTCCAAGCGTTTGGAACAAAATGTGCCGAACGCTGGGGAAGCCCCCCTTTAAAGCCACCCAGGATAGACTGTACAAGAGAACATCAGTAACTTTACTGCACTCTACTATATTAACTTTACACTAATACATTCATGTTAAATCCATTTATAAACTGAAATTTTGGAAGCTTTCATTATTCCTACCTCTTAGCTTCATGGTCACCGTCCTTACAGGATCCTTTTGCCTAAATAGACAAAATTCTCTTCAATTTGCAAAATAAGCGCAGGTCTAGTAGGAGAACGTGTTCACCCGCCGAACCGAGGAAATAAGTGTTAGGGATTGGATTCTACCCTGGAGAAAGTCTCTTTGATGTGTGATGTCACAGCAGATGACATCACGTGTATGTGTATCCATTGTAATGGCTGTACTGTACTTTACTTACACTATGTACAGTTATACTGGGGGTTTACAAAGGATTTGAAGATTACAGTTTTAACCCCTTCAGGGTTACAGCCCTTTTTGGTCTTGAGGACAAAGGACATTTTCATTTTTACATTTTTCATTTTTCCTCCTCCCCTTCTAAGAGCCATAAATCTTTTAATTTTCCACCCAAAGACCAATATGAGTTGTTGTTTATTTTGCGACCAACTGTACTTTGTAATGTACGGTAACATAAAATGTACGGTACTATAAAAAAATATATATATATTATTTACGGCTGGAAATTGAAAAGAAAACCACAATTTGGCAACTTTTGAGGGTTTTCGTTTTTATTCACTGACATGTTCTTTTTATACTGCGGGTCAATGCTTGGGTAAACGCTTTACTCTTTTTGTACTGCTTCAAAAAAATCTAACTTTTTGAACAATATAAGTATGTTTTAAACTGTATGAGGGCTAATTGTTTGCTGTATACGGAAAAATAAAAAAAAAGTTATAGAGGTCAGAAGAGGACAATTTTAAACGTACTAATTTTGGTGTAAAAGTAATAATTTTTTTTAACAGAAGTAAAACAAAATCAAACCTTAATAAGCTGTGTATCAATTTAATCGTATGGATCTACAGAATAAATATAAGGTGTAATTTTTACCGAAAAGTGCACTGTGTAGAATCTGAAGCCCCGAAAAAAAAAAATCAGAATGGAGTTTTTTTTCCCCCCCTAGTTTTGCCGTAGATTTTGTGGTGAAATGATTGTTGTCATTACAAAGTACAATAGGTTGCACAAAAAAACAGCCCTTATAGGACTGTGTATGTAGAAAATTGAAAGTGTTATGATTTTAAGAAGGTGAGGAGGAAAAAACTAAGTGCAAAAATGAAAAAACCTGTCCTGAAGGGGTTAAAAATATATAAATACCGTATATCCCGGCGTATAAGACGACTTTTTAACCCCAAATTTTCTTCTGAAAAGCCGGGGGTCGTCTTATACGCCGGGTATTGAGGTCCGGGATAGGAAAACTTCTGATTATCTGCCCGGGCGGGCTCCTGTGTGTAGCTGCAGGCAGGGGCCGGCCAGAGCAAGTAAAAACTAATACTGTATACTAAAAACCAGGGTGCCTCCAGCTGTTGTGAAACTACAACTCCCAGCACGGCAAAGTTGGGGGTCGTCTTATACGCCAAGTCATCTTATACGCCGGCATGGTCACTGCACCTGCACTCACATTTAAAGAAGATCTGTAGTGCTTATAACTTATCCCCCATCCTAAGGATAGGGTATAAGTTATAGATCACGGGGGGGTACGAGCGATCGGGCCCCCCGCCATCTTCTGTACGGGGCCACAGTTATGTACAGGAAAGGGGGCATTCCGTCCCCGCTTGACGCGGCAGAGGGCACGCCCCTCCATGTATTTCTATGGAAGTCATGGAAGGGCGTGCCGGCTGCCGCGTCATGCGGGAACAGAATGCCCCCTTTCCTGTTCATTGCCACGGCCCCATACAGGAGATCGCGGGGGGCCCCAGTGCTCGGACCCCCCTGCGATCTATAACTCATCCCCTATCCTTAGGTTGGGGTATAAGTTATAAGCACTAAAGATCTCCTTTAACCTGTTGGGGACGGAGGGCATACCTATACGCCCTCCGCCCACCACCTTTCTATAATGCGGGGCCACGCCGTGGCCCAGCGTCATAGCGGGTCGGGCCAGGCCCCTAACAACAGCCGGGAGCCGAGGCTAATAGCGAGCAGCACTGATCGTGGTTTCGCGCGCTATTAACCCTTTAGATGCAGCGTTCAACTTGATCACTGTCCGAACGCCGAATGACTGCTCAGTGCCTGAGATCCAGGTATGAGCAGTCAAGCGGCAGAATCATTGATCAATGGTTTCCTATGAGAAACCATTGATCAATGTAAAAGATCAGTGTGTGCAGTGTTATAGGTCCCTATGGGAGCTATAACATTGAAAAAAAAAAGTGAAAAAATCTTGAATTACCCCCCTTTTCCCGTAAAAAAAAAATCCAAAAACTGTGTAAATAAACATATATGGTGTAGCCGCATGCAGAAATGTCGGAATTATAAAAATATATAGTAAATTAAACCGCACAGTCAATGGTATACGTGCAAAAAATAAGCCATCATATGGAGCCATCATATGGAGGAAAAAACTAAAGTGCAAGAACGGGAAAACCCTCCGTACCCAAGGGGTTAATCCCTGGACATGTTTTATTCATATGGTTATGCTTGTATGGGCACTTAATCTGTGATTTGTTGTTTTCATCGGTACCACATTTGTGTATATGTGATTTTTGATGACTTTTTATTCCTTTTTTTTTTTCCCCGGGATGTGATCACAATTTAGCATTGGACTTTGTTATTTTTATGTTTTATGTCGTTCACCGTATGGAGTCATTAACGTTATATTTTAGTCATTCAGACTATTCTACCAAATATGTTGATTTATTTTATTTAAATTAAAAAAAAATTTTTATAAAATGGGAAAAGAGGGGGAATTCATTTTTTATTGGAGGAGGCACTTATTCCCTTTATTAAACTGTAACAGTTAATAGCTATATTTAGATTTTTAACCCCTTAAGGATGCAGCTCATTTTCACCTTAACAACACGGCCCTTTTTTGCAAATCTGACCACTGTCACTTTATATATGAATAACTCTGGAATGATTTTACTTTTCATTCTGATTCTGAGATTGTTTTTTCGTGACATATTCTACTTTAACATAGTGGTAATTTTTGTCGTTACTTGCATCTTTTCTTGGTCAAAAATCCCAAAATTTAGAAAATTTAGCATTTTTCTGCCTGTAAGAAAAATGGACATTCCAAATTATATATTGATTCACAAATACAATGGGGGACATTTATCAAGGGATTTAGAGCTCTTTTTTTGCTTACAAAAGTCGCAGAAAAAGTCGCATTAGCACTTAAGCAATTTTTTGTGCGACTTTTGGCTGTAAGCAAAAAGCTACAAAAAAGCATACGAAAGTAAATTTTATTTTTTACTTTTCAGTGGTCAGGGATTTATCAAGTGCGAAAGTCGCATAAAAAGTCGCAAGCCCTCAAAAACTGCATAAATATAAGCCAGCTCGGAGCTGGCGCACAAAACGGCTTTTGAGAGCAAATTTTATATTTCCCGCTGGCAGCCGTGATCACAGCTCCAGCGGGAAATATATTGCAACTGTACAAAGGAGCCCGGGCTGGCATCACTCTGCAGCCGCCCAGCTCTGTCTGATTCTAACCCCGCTACCCTAACATAATGACATCCCCCCCTTGTTTCCCACCCGCCTGCGCTGCACATCTCCCATCTGTCTGCTACCTGTTGCAAGACTACAACTCCCAGCATGTCCATACAGTGAGGGCATGCTTGGAGTTGTAGTATTGTAGCGGGCGGACAATGTGCGGCGCGGGCGGGTGGAAGACAAGGGGGGTGGGGGTTATATAAAGCAGTGTCCCCATCCCCATCATTGTATTAGGGTAGCGGGGATAGAATCGGAGGAACCCGGGCGGCTGAAGACTGACTCCAGCCTGGGCTCCTTTTAACAAACCTCGGCGCAGCAGAGTTTCTATTTCCCTTAATGTAATTTCATATTTCCCACTGGGTCCCGTAATTGGCCAGGACCGAGCAGCCAATCACGGGAAATTTGATATTACATTAAGGACTAAAAGCTCCGCGGTTCCGCTAGATGTTAAAAGGAGCCCGGGCTGGCATCAGTCTGCACCCTCCCGGGCTCCTCAGATATCCTGCGGCGCCGTGGTAAGGAGCCCGGGCTAACCTCACTCAGCAGCCCCCCACGGGACTCCCACAGCCGTCAGGGAGATGTGTAGGTGTACTTACTGTAAGGACATGCTGGGAGTTGTAGTTGTGTGGCAGGTGACAGGCTTTTCACCTGCCCCCCTACAACTCCCAGCATGCCCTTACAGTAAATATATGCTGGGAGTTGTAGTCATGTGGTGCGGGAGATTGTTACCCCCCCCCCCCCACACACACACACACACTACAACTCCCAGCATATCCTTACTGTAAGGGCATGCTGTGAGTTGTAGTCATGTGGGGCGGGAGATTGTCACCCCCCCCCTACAACTCCCAGCATGCTCTTACTGTAAGGGCATGCTGGGAGTTGTAGTCAGGCGCGGACGGGTGACAATAAATGTATTAACCTATTTTTCTTTTTTTCTCCTCATTTCAGATCCATGTATCCTGTGGACTATTGCGGATTTGGTGGACTGCTTCAATGACCAGCGTCTTTTTTAAACCTGTTTAATGTTAATGAGAGTGTTTTTTGGAATAAAATTTTTTGAAACGTGTTGTGTTTTAACTTTTTTTTATTACTTGAAAGGCTTAGTCTAAGAGACGGAATCCATTACTAAGCCTATGCTTAGTGTTAGCCCCCAACACAGCTAGCGCTAACCTTCAATTATTACCCCGGTACCCACCGCCACAGGGGTGCCGGGAAGAGCCGGTACCAATAGGCCCGGAGCATCAAATATGGCGCTCCTGGGCCTAGGCGGTAACGGGCTGGCATTAATTAGGCTGGGGAGGGCCAGTAACAATGGTCCTCGCCCACCCTGGTAACATCAGGCTGTTGCTGCTTGGTTGGTATTTGGCTGAAAATAAAAATAGGGGGAACCCTATGCGTTTTTTTTTTTTTTTATAATTATTCATGCAAAACAAAGATAAGGTTCCCCCTATTTTTATCCAAATACCAACCAAGCAGCAACAGCCTGATGTTACCAGGGTGGGCAAGGACCATTGTTACTGGCCCTCCCAAGCCTAAATAACACCAGCCTGTTACCGCCTAGGCCCAGGAGCGCCATATTTGAGCCTCTGGGCCTGGTGGTACCGGCTCCTCCCAGCACCCCTGTGGTGGTGGGTAACGGGGAAATAATTGGGGGTTAGCGCTAGCTGTTTTGGGGGCTAATGCTAAGCTTCAGCTTAATAATGGACTCTGTCTTTAATACTGCTTCCACTACTAAGCCTGCCAAGTAAATAAAAAAAAACATCACATTTAAAAAAAAATGTATTCCAAAAAAACACTCCCCCAAAAGTCCTCATTCACCATTTTATTAACATTAAACCCAAAAAATGCTAATCACTGCACTCCCCTGAATCTAAAGTAATCCACAAGATACACGTATCTGAAATGAGAAGAAAAAAAATTAGTTAGTACATTTAGGGTAAAAAAAAAGTGGTAAAAAGGGTAAAAAAAAAAAACATACATACCGTATATACTTGAGTATAAGCCGAGTTTTTCAGCACGATTTTTCGTGCTGAAAACACCCCCCTCGGCTTATACTCGAGTGACCTCTCCGCCCTCAGTGGTCTTCAACCTGCGGACCTCCAGATGTTTCAAAACTACAACTCCCAGCAAGCCCGGGCAGCCATCGGCTGTCCGGGCTTGCTGGGAGTTGTAGTTTTGAAACCTCTGGAGGTCCGCAGGTTGAAGACCACTGCGGCCTTCGACATCATCCAGCGCCCCCTTTCACCCCCTTTAGTTCTGTACTCACCTCCGCTCGGCGGGACGGTGCTCCGCTGGTCCAGTGCTGCAGGACTGTCCGGTGGGAGGTCGTCTGGTGGGATAGTGGTTCCGAGCTGCCATCTTCACCGGGGGGGGGCCTCTTCTCCGCGCTTCGGGCCCGGAATAGTCACATTGCCTTGACGACAATGCAGGGGGACGTTCATTACCAACGTCCGTCTGCGTCGTCATCAAGGCAACGCCTCTATTTCGGGCCCGAAGCGCGGAGAAGAGGCCCCCCCGGTGAAGATGGCAGCCCGGAGTACAGAACTAAAGGGGGTGAGAGGGGGGGCTAGATGATATTGAAGGCCGCAGTGGTCTTCAACCTGCGGACCTCCAGAGGTTTCAAAACTACAACTCCCAGCAAGCCCGGACAGCCGATGGCTGCCCGGGCTTGCTGGGAGTTGTAGTTTTGAAACCTCTGGAGGTCCGCAGAAGACCACTGTATCAGACATTGACAAGCGGTGATGGTGAAGGTGGGGCTGATGACAAGGGGATGATGACAAGGGGATGATGAAGGGGGTGGGGATGATGACAAGGGGATGATGACAAGGGGATGATGAAGGGGGGGTGTGTGGGATGATGACAAGGGGATGATGAAGGGGGGGTGTGGGATGATGACAAGGGGATGATGAAGGGGGGGTGATGACAGGCGGTGATGATGAAGGAGGGGATGATGACAGGCGGTGATGATGAAGGGGGAATGATGACAGGCGGTGATGATGAAGGGGGGATGATGACAGGCGGTGATGATGAAGGGGGGATGATGACATATATATATATAAAAATTCAAAGCTGCAAAATTGTGTTCTGTGGTCATTTATTAGTTTTTGCTTATGTGTGCAAAAAAAAAAAATGGTATTCAAAAGTGATTTATTGGTTTTTGCTTATGTAAGCCAAATTTATCAACCCCCTGTGGTAGTTTAATAAATGTGTCACACAAAAGCAAAACCAAAAGCAAGAAAAAAATGCCAACAGAACTCGATTACCAAAGCAACAATGATAAATGTCCCCGAATATGTCTACTTTATGTTTGCATCGTAAAGTTTTCATGTTTTTACTTTTTTAAGACATTAGAGGGCTTCAAAGTATAGCAGCATTTTTACAAAATTTTCACGAAAAATTAAAAATCAGAATTTTTCAGGGACCAGTCAAGTCTGAAGTGGATTTTGAGGGGCCTTTCTGTGAGAAATATACCACAAATGACCCCATTATAGAAACTGCACCCCTCAAAGTATTCAAATGCCATTAACAAAGTTTGTTAACCCTTTAGGTGTTTCACAGGAACAGCAGCAAAGTGGAGGAGAAAAATTAAGATTTCCATTTTTTATACTAACATGTTCATGTAGCCCAAATTTTTTTTCCATTTTTGCAAGGGTTCTTAGGCGAAAAAGTCCCACAAAATTTGTAGCCCAACTTCTCTTGAGTATGGAAATACCTCATATATTGACGCAAAGTGCTCTGTGGGCCCACAACATGGCTCAAAAGGGAAAGAGCAACTGTGGGATTTTAGAGGGTGAATATTGCTGAAATGGTTTTTGGGGGGCATGTTGCATTTAGCAAGCCCCCATGGTGTCAGAAAAGCAAAAAAAAAAAAAAAAACATGGCACACTATTTGGGAAACGACACCCCTCCAGGAACGTAACAAGGGGTACAGCGAACCTTAACACCTCACAGGTGTTTAACAGGTTTGCATTTAAGTTGGACTTGAAAGTGAAAAATTAGATTGTTATACCCCTTGTTATGTTCCATGAGGGATGCAGTTTCCAAAATGGGGTCACATGTGGGTGTTTTTTTTTTGTGCGTGTTTATGTCAGAACCGTTGCAACTATCAGCCACCTGTGCAAATCACCAATTTAGGCCTTAAATGTACATATTGCGCTCTCACTACTGAGCCTTTTCGTGCCTCTGCAGAGCATTGTACGCCCACATATGGGGTATTTCCGTACAAATTTTGGGGGTCTTGTTTGAAAATAAAAAGTATGGGACGACACCAGCATGTTAGTGTAAAAAAACATACTGGTGTAGACCCCAACTTTTCCATTTTATAAGTGATAAGATTAGAAAAAGCCCCCAAAATTTGTAACGCAATTTCTCCCGAGTACGGAAATACCCCATATGTGTCCCTAAACCGTTTCCTTGAAATATGACAGGGCTCCAAACTGAGAGAGCGCCATGCGCATTTGAGGACTAAATTAGGGATTTGCATAGGGGAGGACCCGGATGCAAGCATTACAATTGACTCTGCTACCATAAATACCCTACAGCAGTGTTTCCCAAACAGGGTGCCTCCAGCTGTGGCAAAACTCCCAGCATGCCTGGTCAGTCAATGGCTGTCCGGCAATGCTGGAAGTTGTTGTTTTGCAACAGCCGGAGGCTACTTTTTGCAAACAGTGCCGTACCAGACGTTTTGAATTTTTATAGGGGGGGGGGGGGGGGGGTTTACACTGTGTAAGGGTATATGTAGTGTATTACTCTTTATTTTGTGGTAGCGTAGTGTAGGGTTTTTAGGGTATATTCACACGGGCAGGGGTTCATAGTGAGTTTTCCGCTGGGAGTTTGAGCTGCGGTGGAAAATTTTATGCAGCTCAAATTTGTAGCGGGAAACTTACTGTAAACCCCAGCTCGTGTGAATGTACCCTGTACGTTCACATTAGGGGGGGGGTCAAACCTCCAGCTGTTGCAAAACTTCAACTCTCAGCATGGACTCACAGACCGTGCATGCTGGGAGTTGTAGTTTTGCCACAGCTGGAGGCCCACTGGTGAGGAAAACCGTGTTAGGGAACAGACAAACTCAGTGCTTCCCCACCAGGGTGCCTCCAGCTGTTACAAAACGAACACTCCCAGCATGCACGGTCTGTCAGTGCATGCTGGGAGTTGTAGTTTTGCAACAGCTGGTGGCACACTGGTGGGGAACCACTGAGTTAGGTTCTGTTACCTAACTGTGTTTCCTCATCAGGGTGCCTCCAGCTGTTACAAAACGAACACTCCCAGCATGCATGGTCTGTCAGTGCATGCTGGGAGTTGTAGTTTTGCAACAGCTGGAGGCACACTGGTGGGGAACCACTGAGTTAGGTTCTGTTACCTAACTGTGTTTCCTCACCAGTGTGCCTCCAGCTGTGGCAAAACTACAACTCCCAGCATGCACTGATGGCTAAAGCGCATGCTGGGAGTTCTAGTTATGCAACAGCTTGAGGCACGTGTTCAGTGGCGTCGCTAGGGGGGGGGGGGGGGCAGAGGGGGCCACAGCCCCCCCTACATCATGATTGGCCCCCCCTTGTGCCCCCCTAGCAGCAGTAGGTCACTAGCAGCTCTCATGGCCATCAGGGGGGTACCGCTAGTTCACCAGTAAGGGGCATCCTTTTTTTAAATAAACCTTCAGCCTGCAGCCCTGTCACCACGCAGGGGCCGCGCTATGCAGACTGGGAAGAGCAGACAGGAAGCTCCTCCCCCTCTCTCACTCCCCTGTATACTGGACCTTGTGGAGCAGGCCCGCTGTGTGTATACAGGCCCGGACACCACCAGTATGGAAGACTTACCTGCCCAGTGCCCACTGCTCATGCTGCCCTTTTAAAGTAAGTAACTTGCTTGGGGGAGAGGGGGAAAGTTGTAGTTCGGGAGACAGTGGGAGGTAGTTCAGTGTTTCCCAACCAGGGGGCCTCCAGCTGTTGCAAAACTACAACTCCCAGCATTCCTTTGGCTTTATGAGCATACTGGGAGTTGTAGTTTTGCAACAGCTGGAGGCCCCCAGGTTTGGAAACACTGATCTATCTATCTATCAATCAATCTATCTATCATCTATCTATCTCATATCTATCCATCCATCCATGCATCTAACTTTCTATCTATCTGTCTATCTATCTATCTTTCTCATATCTATCTATCTATCTCATATCTATCTATCTAACTCAGATAGATGAGATAGATATGAGAGATAGATAGGTAGATAGATGATATATAGATAGATACATAAATATATATAGATAGATAGATAGATATGAGATAGATAGATAGATAGATAGATAAATAGATGATATATAGATAGAGAGATGATATATAGAAAGATACATAAATAGATGGATAGATAGATGATAGATAGACAGATCGATAGATAGATGATAGATACATAGATATGATATAGATAGATAGATAGACAGATAGATAGATAGATGATAGATACATAGATATGATATAGACAGATAGATAGATGATAGAAAGATTAGATAGATAGATAGATAGGAGATAGATGGATATGATATAGATAGATGGATATGATATAGATAAATTTATATGATATAGATAGATAGGAGAAAGATAGATAGATAGATAGATCAGTTTCCCAACCAGGGGGCCTCCAGCTGTTGCAAAACTACAACTCCCAGCATTCCTCTGGCTTTATGAGCATACTCGGAGTTGTAGTTTTGCAACAGCTGGAGGCCCCCCGAGTTGGGAAACACTG